>NW_015374308.1:452453-533241 GCF_001272555.1 Dufourea novaeangliae | reverse complement strand
TATATATACTATTTAATTTGAGGAAATTCCCAGACATCGTGTCCAAAAGTGATCCGCTTGGCGTGGAATAACCCACACATGTCATATAATACATATACCCAACGCATAAAGATACTTTTTCATACGAACTTCCGAAGAACGCATAAAATTTTTTTATTTTTTATTTCTTATTCGAAATTTTGATTGCGATAGAAGTTCTGCGTTACTTTCGTCTGAACCATAGGTCGCAAAGGATACCCTTTAAGAAGCTGTCCAGAAATATATTACATATTTATCTAAATAAAAATTTCGAACAAGGAATAACAGATAAAAATGTTTTATTCGTTATTCGAAGGTTCAAATAAAATGGGTATCTTTATTTGTTGGATAATTTTCATCGAATAAATGTATTTATTCGACGGTCGTCGAATAAAGACACTTTTTTTTATTCAAACCTTCGAATAATTTTTAATATAGTTTTTTAGAAATGTGAAATAAATTTTTTTTTTATCTTTTATTCGAGCCATTATGTAAATAATTTCTTATCTAAATAATGCCCAACTGTGGTTCAGACTCAGCCTTTAAAGCTCTATCCTGACTACAATTATAAAATGTTACTAATGAAATTTGGTATGCTTACAGAGAAACATTGATGAAACAACATATATTTTTTCCAGATTTTTAAAAACGTGAGTAGGGGTTCATTTTTGCAAAACAAAAATTTATTATACTTTTTATATTAAAAAGTTCCATCTTTTGGGATGCGAATGAAACAAAAATTTATTCTCTAAGTGTAATACTTTCCGAGACAAGAATTCTTTTATATAGTTACGTTTGGCTAGAAACACGCTTTTTCATGATTTTTAATACGATATAATTTGTTAACAAGTTCATTCTTTCACATGCGCTACAACATATTACAGTTTCATAAAAATCGGAAGACGTGCTACCAGAAAGTCATCGATTTGGCGTGGAATGACCCTAACTTCACAGTCACTGTGGCCTCATATGGGGTCACGTGGCAATGAATATATTAATTAAAAATGAAAAATATATCAAAGGAACAATTTGCGGAAATTTTAATAGCAGGAAGTATGGAAAAAACGACACTTACCTTGATAGCACTTTTGCAGCCATTAATCTTGCAGATCGAGACATTGGTGTGCGGGTAGTAGTCAAAATAGGTTCGGATGAACTGATGTGGCCTTGTCACTTTTTTGACAGGAAATTGTTCTGTTACTTCTTCATGGCCACTACCACTACCCGAGTCGGACATTTTTTTAGAAATTTATAAACAGAATCTGCTTTAAACTTTAAATTTTATACCGTAGCCGAAGGATCTGTACTTCGTTCAACTAGTCAAGGCACCAGATATTAGATGTTAGAAAAATTAATTAAACATAAATATTAAGATCGTAAATATTAAACATAAAGCAATGAAACAAACACAAACGGTAAATATAAAGCAATGAAACACACTAATAACGTAAATATTAAACAAAATACAATTAAATAAACACAAATATTAATAACGTAAATAGAGTTAGAATGAATTCAATAAAATAAACAACGAATGCCATGGGCTCCTGACGACGATTATTTGTTATATCGACCGATTTTGTTTATCAATTGTTCTTATACATGGCACGCTGCATCAGGACTCCGGATCTAGAACCTTCCAGGTCCAGAATTTTCCGGAGCCCCTTGTCATGTGCTACCTATGTGCATCTCACGCACGCACACACATATTCATTCTTGACTGTTTTTTGTTATTACGTCAGGTGCGTCGTGAATATTCTAGAATCTAGAATAACACGACAAAAATCTCTTGTATGACTATATAAAAATGTCTAAACATAGGTTAATAAAACGTAAAAAGTTTCATCGAGATAATTTGTATGGTTATTTAGAAAAAAAACTCCAAAAAATTGTGATCATTTTTAAGCGTCGAACCTTGAGATATTCCTTAATCTTAATAATAAAACTGATTGAAAAGAAAGCAATGTAAGCTGTGGCTATAAAAACGTCTACACATGTACACGTGTAATTAATATACCTGTGTAATTTGTAATACACGGGTACACGGGTATGTACTGAAATACAGAGATACAAAGTACACGAGTATTGAAATGCACAGGTACGAGAGCCATTCCGGCCATTCCACCTCAAAACGCACGGGCGATTACGGTCATACCCACCCATTTTTTTTCTTTTCAAATTTACAACATTTCTATCTCTTTTCCAAGATAAACTGTCCATATTTCGTTCAACCATCTCGGCAATTTGTAGTTTTATCACCTATTGTAACGTGTAGAAGGATTATATGTATATTTTACACTACCTACATTTTATTAATCGATCATTTATAGTTTATAGGAATCGAAGAACGTCAATATTTACAGTGTACAGACATTTTAAGAAGCCCCCAATTATTTCTTTATGTGTGGTGACTCGTAAAATACTGATCGCCCATGACACAGAGCGAGTCTTTTAATTACTCGATTTTGTTTATCAATTATTAATTATTCTTGTAGGCGGCACACTGCATGATTCCGGATTTGGAACCTTCCAGAATTTTCCGGAGCCCCTTGCCATGTGCTATGTATGTGCATCTCTCACGCACGCACACATACATTCATTCTTGATTGTTTTTTGTTAATTACGCCAGCTGCGTCGTGAATATTCTAGAATACGGAGTATTCTCGAAAAATCTGACCTACGTCACATGCACGCGCACACACACGCGCATGCACATGTTTCCATTGACGTTGCCGCTTCAGCCACTGAGCGTATAAAGAACCGCTTCTGACGAAAGAACCGGTTCTGAATTAAGGGTTCCGCTTCTCTACTATAGAACCGTTACTCATAAAATGAACCCGGTTCTAGTATCGGAACCGTACAGCCAGTCATAAAGTAGAACCGGTTCTAGTACCGGAACCGTAAAGCCACTCGTAAAGTAGAACCGGTTCTAGTACCGGAACCGAACCGTTATCACATAAACGGTTCTTTTTCCATCCCTGGAATTAAGCCATTATCTGTCGGGTGAAGGTTGCAATGCAAAACATATACACTCAAACCTGTTTTTGTGCGGGGGATAGGGACCGCATAAAAGAAAATGAACAAAAAAAATATTCCGAAACTTCATAAGTGGCTATAAAATATATTGTTCGCGATACATTTAAAAACAAAATATTTTCTACGGTGAATAGAGACCACACATATCTCACATAGAAAATAACTCAAAACCTTACGATCTAACTAGAAATCGCTTTTCCAAACAAGATAAAAAAATTAATTTACACACGTGAACATTTTTAAATATTTTATTTACTTATACATTATATATTATACATACCAAAATTTCCAAAATGTACATATAAAAATTATACTTTTAGTCAAGAACGCGGGTTTTCTTGTGGTGAATTACCTTTAATTTCACTTTAAAATTAATTTTATCTTAATGGTCAAGAGGTATGTACGCACTTCGAAGGACGGTGATCATCTAATGTGAGTAGCTGGTTCAATACATATGTAATGAAAATTGGCTGATGCAACATGTACATATGTATGTATGTAATGTGATGGTGAAATACACTTAGGCATTCAGGGAACCTTACGGCAAAATAATCTTCAAATTTCTTACATTTTATTACTTTTTATTCATATTATGTATTTTGATGGACATTTTTTTTTATTTAACGCGTAAAAAAATCGCAACAAATTTGAGTGTACATGTGTAATGTATTCCGTACGGATGAAACACATTAAACTCACTGATTTATATATTTGCAGTTAAAATAATCTTCAATTAGTACCACCGTAGACTAATTTAAGGGGATTTTTACAGTAAAATGGTTAAAAAACTGAGTCAGTTTCATGATATTTTTCTGGACAAAAGTATCCAATATAATAGTAAAGAACATTGTGACCTTTATTTACACATTATTCAGATACATGAAAAAAATTTTAGCCAATATTATTCGTCAAAACCAAATGGATTCTTAAATGTTGTATCAAACACTACAGGTCACCCTCTAAAAAGGCAAACAAATAAAATGATGATATTTGGTACACGTTTTAATAGAGAAATTCTAAAAGAGGGATAAGTTTGCACATAAAAATGTTAATATCAACATGAAATGTGTTGCAAAATTGATGATCGAAAGCTGATACGATAGTTATTAACATAACATTTAAGAATTTATTTGGCTTTTTGATTTCAGAGAATCCTACGTCCAGTAATGTTAACTATCGTCAACGCCTCTTTTTTTTTCCAGCAAGCGGCATCAAAAAAATCGCACCACTACAGAAACTTAAAAGAAAATTTCTTTTATATATCTGAATAATGTATAAACAAAGGCCACGACGTTTTTTACTTAATGTTGTACAATTTTGTAATGAAACAAATCCTAAAAATCATCTATTTTTTGAACGTTTTAATGAGAATGTCCTCTTAACCTTGCTGTTCTCATTTGCTCTATACGACCTGAAATGACGATTACATTTCGACAGGTATCATATTTTTAAATATTTGTTTTTAATATCCAACGTATTTAAAATTCAGGTCTAATTTTAAAACGTGAAATCATTTTATTCAAACGGAGACAAACATGAAGAATAAGCGAGGCGAACGGCAGGGTGAATATTCTGTGGAAAGTATATGTATATAAACGTTCGCTCCCTTGTGTAGTATCAAAGTAATGAGAACTATTAAAGAACTTTTCGAATGAGATTTCGGTGTACCAAAATGACGAGGCTCTGTGAGACCTAAAAATTTCATTAGACTCCGCGGAAACTTTATCACGGTGTTAAAAAATGCAACCGCTCCAGTTAGAAAGTCTATTATGGGGACCGGAAGTTCCATCGTTTTATCCGAAATTTCATCTGCTAGCTAGATGTTTTCTACGTATTACACGCCCTTTCGATTTATGTGTTCACCGACGAAGAATTCCAGGTTAACCGCTAAAGTCATTAATATCGACGGAAACCAACTCCTATAAGTTTAAGCTGTTCACTGGCCTCAAAGGGGAGCCTAAAGAGGTCTGCTTTAAAGGGTCACGACTAACGTGAACCTGCGGCTTCAGTCTGTATATGTTCGTACTCTACTGAAAAGCAACGTGTTTGATATGAATAAGCTTCGTTGAACTGACGAGACTCGAACGTCGTTATGCCAGTGAATACGATTTACGATGTTGCATGACTAAAATTCAAGTCTAAAATTTGTTAACGAGAGGGTCACGCAGAATGTTCATCATATTAGCCCGTCGAATTTTTGGTGCTTTTATAGTAAAAAAGTATATCTACAAACGCAAGGCGTTTCATAAATATACCAATCCAAAATAAAAGTTACTTTATTTTAATCGCTGAATTTATTAACGTGTATTTACTAACTTATGTCGCTTTTTTTATTTACATATTTATGCAGTTAATTATGATGTATTTGTCGATGCCACTTCACGCTTCGTATAACCTCTGGTTTCAGTTCCTTCGTGGTTTGCAAGTAGTGATTATAAACAAAATATGAAACACTGAGATGTGTCACATAAATTTTTAATGGGATCTTGATAGGTGAAAGCCGCGAGGCAATCTAAAAACCATATACGATTTTTTCCGAAGCACCATCGACTCCATTACTGGTCTGTACTGATGAAAATTATCTTAGATAAATGGAAACTTTTCCTGATCAATGCTATACAAAATTAGTAACAGTTTCAGTTGAAGCATGTTAAGTTAGTTAATACGATTCCTATTTTATGTGACACAAAAGTAATGGAAGACTTTTTATAGACCGAAAAGCGAGCTCAGTATTTTATATACCAAAATTTTTATACGTAGGAATTTATTAGAATTCCTCATAGAATTTACTGTTTTAATCTCTTTAATACAAAGTCAAATATTATCGTATTTTTAATGGAACATTCAGTTTCGGTGACACTGACAGGTTTACTAAACGCACACTATTTTTTTATAAACCGTCCGTTTCAAATGAAAATCTATGTATAATTTATTAACTAAACATTTTCAGATGTAATTTCAACTTAATTAAATTATTAGTACTGACCAATCGTTACCTATCCTATTAATACAGTATTCATTAAACATTTAAAGTTTCCACCATGTACGAGAAACCGGGGCAGATTGCAACAAAAAAAGTTTTCACAATTTTTTCTCGAGAGTGTTTTCTTCAATCAGGAAATAGTTTGCGTGACTTACTGCTTACATCTTTAGTCAACTTATCGAGTGTAACTATGTGACAAAATCTTTGATACTTAGACATCCAAGTTCATCTTAAACAAATCTGAATTTCTGTTACAATGTGCCCCAGCCCGGGGTAAAAAGTAACAGCATGTGGGGTAAATTGTAACACGTCTGTTTATTTAATTAAACACAAATATGAACAAACATAAACATTTCCAAAAAAATATAAATGAAAGTTCAATATCATTATTAAACATTTGATATACATGGGGTAAACAATCATTGCTTATTCAGTGGAACAGATGCAAGGAGTAATTCTGTCAGTGCTGCTTTCATATCTTCTTTAGAAGTGGAACTTTTTCTTGTTTTTTTTTTATATGTTCTGATCCTAAAAGTAATTAATATTTCAGCAAATTGCAAGTTTGCTTTATCACCTTTAGAGTGAGGTAAGTAGTAATATGTTACATTTTATCCCACGCAATTTGTTACAATTTACCCCGAGCTTGAATTTTTGCGTTTTGTCTCAGCAAATGAGAATCTAAACATCAAATTACTGAAATGCGTACCTACACATTACAATAAACTAATATGTTCTTACAAGCTTGTGTGCTTGGACTCTTGATTAAGTATTCTATTTAGAGGGGTACTTGGCAGATTATTAATTAAATCTATTCTTTGACTGTTGTAGAGACAGCACTGCCATATTAAGTGGTTCAGGTCTTCTTGTCCTTGGGTGCATTCACATATAGGGTTAACTTTTATATCTATTCTAGCAACAGAAGCTGCTAGGTTGTAATGACCGGCTCTAGATCTATTAAGAGTTACAATGAATAATACTGTTCAGATATTCAAAGATTTCGAATTTTTTTTTACATTTCTAGCAACGACCACATTTTGTTAATTTATGACAAAAACATCTGACACAGGTGCTACATACAATCGCATTACATGGGTAATATTCGGACACGGTGGTACTTGGAAATATATTGTGTATCTGTGCCAATTCTAAAAATAAGGGTTTCATTGTTTTTTTATAAGTTAGTACACTTATTGTAGTTGCTAGAAACATAACATTTTTTAGTTAATTTATATAATTTTCTGTATACTATTGTAAGTGGTAATCGAAGTGATGCCCAATTCTGGCATCGCAAATGCTTCGCAGTCTGGTCGTCCTGACAAGAACATATAAGACAGTTGGTCTGTGCGCTAGCAATGTTTGTGGACACAAGATATAAGCACAATCTCGTAGACATAGTTTTACTTTAAAATTCATTCATGCCGCAGGTATTAGTTGTGAAAATGGGTCGTAACGGTACAAATACGCCGTTCGATGCACGTCAACTTGTTATTTGTCATGGTGAAAAAGGAAAATTGTATCAGAAAATCGGCACAGTACTAAATTTGAGTAAGAGTACTGTAGTAAACATAATACGGAGATATAATCGTGAAAGTAGAATTGAATCTGTTCCTCAAAACAGTCGTTCCAAGTAATTCGATGTTCGTGACAAAGGTAATATAATTAGAAAAGTGAATAAATTTCGTAGATTAACTGCCTCAAGGTTGTCGGCAGAATTGCTTGAATAGACCGAAAAGAATGTTCATTCTGACGCAGTTTATCGAAGGCTCAATGAAAGTGGATACAACGGCTTAGAGTTCCTTGGAAAAAATGCCATACATTATCGATGCGAATCGAAAGAAGAGTACTCTTCACTAAAGAATACATTTCTAAAGAAGAAACATGGTGGATATATACCTTTGTAATTTCTACAGATGAGAGCAAATTTAATATTTTTGGTTCCGATGAGCAAAAACTGATTGGCGTAAAGTCAATAAAGAGGTTTGTGTTAAAAATTTCAGATCAACTGCGATACACGGTGGAGGAACTGTGATGGTTTAGGATTATATTTTGGTTGTTGGAATGGACGAATTAGCTTTCATCGACGGTATCTGAGATAAAAATGGATATTTAGATATTCTGAAATAAAATTTCATCGAAACTGCTATTAATATGAACATTTGTAACAGTTTAAAATTTTTACAGGATAATGGTCCAAAACACAACTCACTTACAATTCGAGAATATTTACTCTATAACTGTCCAACGGTATTGTGCCCTGCTCCACAGTCATCGGATTTAAATCCCGTTGAAAATTTATGGAATTACTTAGATCGTCGAATCAGAACATCATCCATAAAGTCGAAAAGAGAATTAAAATTACAATTAATTGAAAAATAGTCAAGTATTCGGTTAAAATATTTAAATAAATTTATTTGTAGTATGCCCAAACGTTTAAACTATGTAAGTAAATAGAAGGGCAATCGAAAAAAATATTAAAATTGAACTATTTTTGTTAAAGCATGTGTATATTGGAAATAATACAGAGTCCTCACGATTATTGACTCTTTGTTGATATGCGATTATTGTCCAGGCGTCATCCCCACCACTGGGGCGGGGGAGGCCGTGGAACTCGGCAACCGCATACTTTGTCGCCGCAGCGCGCCGAGACGGCTTCCCATTCACGAGCGGACGACTGAACGTTGGGAGCCCACAAAAATGTTACATTCCCGAGTGTCGGTGAGACAATCCTAATGCAACGATAAAACTTTTTTATTTGTGGTTCTTTGTTAATGAAACTTTTATAAACATATTGGTGAGATTTTTCTGATTAAAATAATACCAAAGACGACGCGATTTAGGTCATATTTACTTATGATTTATCAGAATCGATAATGAAGTAATATGAACTATTAACAAGTTTTTACATGAGTAAATATGATCGAAATTATGTCATATTTGGTATCATTATAATCAGAAAAATCTCACCAATATACTAGTAAAAGTTTCATTAACAACGAATCACAAATAAAAACCGGGCAACAATGTATGCGCTCGATGGACTCGACGGTCGGAACGGGGGAATGTACGACGATTAGTCGAAACGTTCAATCGTCAGGGACTGCCCAGAGAGCTGCCGACGAATAAAATGTAGCTGGATCGCCTCCATTCACACGTATTTTTATTATTGGCCGAAACTGTACACACTCAATCGGACTGTGTGGTCGGCTATAATGTAATCATTGGTCGGTGAGAGCGTCACAGGCGGGCCACGCAGCCGAGTCGAGTGGGAAAAGAAACTTTCTCTCTGTTTTTCACTGGCTTGTCCTTTTCTACGTTCGGAATACTACAAAGGCGAGTTGCTGAGGCTCGAGCTTAGAGAAAAAAATGTATTCACATTATCGTCCCCTCGCGGACCCGAGTTAGGGACGATAATCGAGAGGACTCTGTAGCAATATGCTATGTTGAGTGTCCGAATATTTTTGGAACTTCAAAATTAGGCATTATTTTTTAACGTTTATCATTCATTGACAAGAAAAGTGTAAAAATTAAATAATTGAATGTTGTGTTTCTAGCAACTAAAATAAGTGTTTTAACTTATTAAAGAACAACGAACACCTACATTGATCCCATAAATAGTACGGATATATCTAGAGTAATAACTTCTCAAGTACCATGGTGTTCGAATATTATGTGCGGGTCACTGTATGTACAGAATTACTAGTACTGTCATGTGATAATAACTTCTCAAGTACCATGGTGTTCGAATATTATGTGCGGGTCACTGTATGTACAGAATTACTAGTACTGTCATGTGATTTAATGTCATCGTTTCACACATTATCTGTTGTAGATAAATTCTATCACGAAAATATCATGTAGTCCGTTATCGATACATGCTAGCATGTGTAAAACACTTTCAACATAGTGGCACACCTAAATATCACCTTCTTCTGGTTTGCTTTATTGCTTGTGAATTTTGTGTCGATTCCTCGCGGTAGAATGCTATTGCCTTCGTGACGGCGGTAAAGAAGATATGCAAACGGCAAGTCTTCGGCAAAGTCAACGTGTTCGGGGTCAAATAAGAAGCGTAATTGACGAGGGTTGCACGGAACGGTGTACAACTCATGCACGTACTAAATTCTATGTCTTCTTCGTTACCGAGTTCGAAATTAATGCAACACGCTAGAGGATGCACAGCGCCTAATTAAAATTCCAGTCATACCGATCTGACAATGAATTCCCATGATTACCGAGTTTGTGTCTCATAAAATTTCAGGATCTTTGTGCAGTATACAGAAGTACCGATGTAAAGTAAACACTTCGGTCACGGTCACGGGAGGATTCTTTTCATTGAGTTCTTCAGTTGAAAAACTGTAAATATACAGCCGTTATGTTTTTATGAGATGTTTAAAATGTAATAATTTAGATCGATTTAGATGATCGTATTCTGCTTTAACGATGATCAAGTGCGATCGTTCGTACACGTTAGGAATATATGTATATCTGTGATTGTACAGCAAAACGACATAAGTTACATTTTTAAGAAATTCCAGATTATACATTAATTGAGCACTAGAATATAGAATATGCGTGTTTAACAGAGTAAGATGCATAAAAACAAGTTTTTTGTCTTCAAAAGAGGATTGCAATCTGACCGATGTCTAATATACATATGTGTATTTCATTCATGCGTATTATGCAAAATGACGACAGTCCAGAAAATTTTAGTTTACGAGATCTGGGTGACGAAATTAGCAGATACGTTTACGTTTCATATTGTTATTTTAACATAAATAACATGATTCTTTAGTAAACATAAATAATATACATATACCTGACATAGTATACTTTATACATATAAACTAAAGTGAAGAAGACTTCGTGTGATAGTAACAACGCATATTAATATGCTTCATTGAACGTAAGTAATTTATTTATATTTACATATATATGTATGTATCATATATAATGTTACACAGAAAATAATCAGTAAGTAAATTCGCGACTGTATGAAAAAATATTTTAAACAAAGTTTGCATGGTATCAAAGATCATAATTTGTAAATACAGTCTTTATTATCTATTTTGATAAAAATATGTAAACTATTGATGTGCGCATTATTATAAATACGATGAACGGAAACTATACGTTTTACAAACTTTCAGGCGTTAGCATAAATATTACAGGACACTATAATATTAATAGTTTACAATCAACAGAAAACTCAAGTCTGGGAAGCTTAGTATACTTTGAGAGAGCCGTAATAACTTTTGAAAGTACGTCCAAAATTTTAATGTATTAATTATCTATTACTATAATTATCATACATACTATTAGAAATAATAGAAAAAAACCTTGAAATAAAGCAAACTTTAATATTCGAGATATGATGTGTGCTCAGTAGCATTTAAATTGCAATATTTAATAATAAACGAGAAAGTTGAACTATCTTTGGCTTTAACTCGATGAAACAATATTGATCGGTATCGACCACGTGACGAACTACCTTCTCCATCCAACTTCGTTCACTTTTTCCATAGCCTTCCGTTGCTCTTTAATTTTTCCCCTGTATTCGTAATATTTCGATTGTGTCCTTTGTCTCCTTTGTTCCACGGTATGTGCACGGATGGGTTCGTGTTTTGCAGAAGATAATAAAGCATATTCCAACCCCTTTCCAGTCTTTGGCTTCCTCCCCTATTCCCCATGATATAAAAACAGTACACGGTTCCTGCCTAAAAATCTTTCGTTGTGAGCCAACGCAGAAACGTACGCGTCATTTCTGGGCACAGTCTAATTATTCACGCACGACAGATCAAATTCGGTAGCGTAACGCCAAACATTTTCATCAACTTTTAACGATACCTTTACCGCGGCACGGGAGAGAGTATTATCAAAATGTACAATGGACGAAAAAAGTATCAGGATATTCAGGTACCTTATGATAATATATTAAACAGATCGGAAAATAATAATGACAAGAAACATATTGTTCGAAAGATTATGACTAGACTGGATGTTTATGCAGGTATAGACTTTTACGGATTAATTTACAGAAACTGGAATTCACCAGAATCTTTTTTAATCTGTTAAAGATTCTTTTAGGTTCGAAAAAAATAAAGATATCATTGCTTTTTATTAAACATTTTATTATACCGAATTGGAGACACTTGAATGTACTATAAATGCATAAAATACGCAGTCTAATTATTACAGTTAAAGATGGAATGAAGTAATAGAAATATGAATGACAAAAATTTATTTATAAAAAAATGGGTCTATGGCAATATGTTTCTTACCCAATATAAAACAACAATATTTTAGTTAAATATTGTTATTTACTTCAATTAAACTTTTCACATATCTAGAACAACCACAAAAAGGGAAGCATGTAGGCATCTGTTTTAGATGTACCATCTACTTTCTGTGCTGTTAGCCTGGTTATTATGGAAGTAATGACAGAAAATCCTAAACAATCTATCAAAAAAAACGACGTCTACTCGTTAATAACAATAGGGAATACAGTGGAGTCCGGCTATTGCGACACCGCTTATAACAGCAGACCGCATATTGCATCCGACTTGCTCTCTAAGTTCGGTTCCCATACACATTACTTTATACAAGAAAAATACTACCGTATTCGTTGAACTCTTTTCCGTAAATCATTGCCACTTTGATATAGCTTTTAATCTCATTGAAATGATTGCGAACTCTTTTCCGTAAATCATTCACACTTTGATATAGCTTTTAATCTCATTGAAATAGTCTGGAATATTAGCGATACGGTCAGTCGACCGTAATAGTGGAGCGCCCGGTTCTTTTACCTGCACCGGGGCGCACCGCTGTCTTCAATAGGTTACTACTACGTTAATATGAACCGCATCACCCTACCGATAGGCTTATTTTACGGAAAAGAGTTTAACGAATACTTTAGTATTTAGAATAGTACTTTTTTTGGATTTACCTGCATCGCGCACTGTCAGGAGTCGGCGAAAGATTGTTTAAAGAAAGGGATTATTCTGGAATTCAATGATATAGCTACATTCAATATCAAAACAAACACAATATTACAAATTATATGGTTTTTATATTTCTAATAATTTCCGAGATATTTGACGGAATACTAAAAAAAAAAATACGTATGAAATGTTTTCATGAGAACTACAATTTCACAAAGTTGTAATAAAATTGTCGATTGTCAATTCTGTTGTGAGTTCACGATTGCTACGAGGCCGAAGATTTTAAGCCATAAATAACCGAAAATTCCACTCCGGCCTCTACAAGGGTGGTCGTCCAGGGCCTAGCAGCGTCAACTGACACGTGTCGGTAAATTTTTTTCCCTGCTCCTCGAGATAGACAATGTACACTGTACTTTCCAACTCGAAGCAAGGGATACGTTGATGGTCCTCTTCATTTCGGACATTTTTAAGCCGATGCACGTGATGTCTGTTTTCTATCTCGAAGGAGTAAGTACCCTGGCAATAAATTAACGGGCTACGGCGCCTTGGAGAAACTGCGCAACGGTCCTTTCCTTCCACTTCTGCAAAGCACGTGTTATCCTAGAACCGTTGGTTTCTTTCTACCTAAATCTTGTCATGGTGGGAGTGAACTCACAATGTAACGATGGGAATCTACTTGGGGGTAGAGGAAAAATTCTGTCAGTCGGTTAGGAATCGGGCGACAGAGATGTTCAGTTCACGGGAGTATTACGGAATTTAATGGTGGTACGTACACAATAACGGATATGCGGGTGTTGCTGTGCAAGTGTTTGGTTACGTAAAACATCTGAAAAATTGAAAACAATCGGCCCTTTCCGGGGCCACGAATTTTCCTAACGTAGTAACAACACGTTGGATTAAAAATACATTAAGTGATTGTGTCGGGTGATCAGTGTTAGTGGTCGTGCAGTGAAGTGAGTACGTATTCTGTGGAATAACCAGGACGCACTTGACGTTACAACCCTTAACTTCGGCTGGTGAGGTATACCTGCGATCACCTGCGAACTGGGCGATACCCTGCCATAAACCGTTTCGGCCGTCGATGACCAGGATCGGTTCAGTGACCTAGTGACACAGGTTTGCAAACTGCAGGTGAATTTCCGAAAGGGTGAGTTCTAATCAATTTATTGCTGATTATTATTTTCTTAATTTAACGCAAGCTATGGCTTATTTCCGGCGATAATTCTGCAAGTTTCTGTACCTAACTTTTTCTTCGGGCTTTTTGAAGAAACTTATTCATTATCAGTAACATTGTTGACAGTTATTAAACTACGAATTTTTATACCAATACCAAATTACGATCACTTCTCGTTTATTCTCTGTTACATTACCTTTTCGTTCACACGTTATTTGAAAAGGAAATTTACTAATTCGTAAAAAGGAATTTACAAAAATGTAAATGTGCATTCGTCTTTTTACGTTACACATAATTTGCCTACATTTACGTGTCATTCATTAATCTCCTTAAATAACAAACGACAGATGATAAATAGTATGATTTTATTTGTTACGTCTTGTTTATTTGCTATTATTATACGCGGTTTCCTGCGATACATAGTAACCTACTTGTTCGGGGCTTGGTAGTACAAGCGTAACGCGTAGCCACCGCTAGCGCGGGAACTCGGCTGGCAAACTCGCGCTCTGATTGGTCGCGGTTTTTCGTTAATATCTCGGTAACGAAGCCTCAGTTTACATTGTTGCTAAGGAAAAAGTTGTTCCAATTCACCCCCCGAGTGCCCCATTTCCGGGTCGGAGGACATTTTTGGGACACCCTGTATAATACAGTAATGATTAATTTACAGTATGTTAGAAATTAATCAATTTAAAAAAGATTAGCGAAATTTCTCATATTTATGACGTAACCTAATATTGTAACCTTCAAGTTAGTATATCATTTATGCGAGTATAATATTAACCCCTTAAGCGATTATATGAGTATAATATCAACCCCTCAAATCAATACATAGAGGGAATGACGGACATGTACGTATACACACATGTAATGAAAGTTTTTTAAAATAATTTTTTAAAACTAAAATTTGTTGAATATTAATTCTTTCGAAATAACAGTGTTCAAAAGTATCATCTTACCTATATTTTTCGTAATGTGCAACATTGCCTTCAAGTAATAATTATAAGTCATAATTCATGACGTACACCTACACCAGCGGTGAAAAATTCGTGTCACTGTGGACTGCAGCACTTTCGGTAATAAACCATATCGTTTAAGGGGTCAAAGACATTTAACCATTTCTAGATTGGAGCTTTAATGAAAACGTTAGTTTATACATTCTAACCAAAATGCTTGCCTTCTCTTAATTCTTGTATATTTTGGATTGTATTAGAAATAAAATACCACATTTCGATAAAATTCAATGCACACTTCGACGGATAACTGTCTTCCAGTGATGTCTTTATCTAGTAAAGAATCTAGTTTTGCCTCAACAAATCACGATAAGTTTCGTTAGAACCAATCATGAATCTTGCCTTTTCTGATGGCTATATACATATACTGACAGTTTCATAGTAAAAACAAGAACAAACTACACAAATGACCAATTGCATTCTTTCTTTATATTAGATAAATTAAAAAAATTCGATTTTCGAAATATTATTGGTGAATATATTAAACTGAAGAAGCCCTTACCTCATCTTCCGGCATACCTTACCTTGCCTTCCTGAAGATCGCTTCTTCATGGTGACTCAATTATTACATATCCCAGGAATCGATGAATACACAACCGCGCCAATATTAGTTTATGTTCACAAATGTTCCCAGTATAAAAAATTCAATAGCAAGTAAAAAAAAATTGAGTGCAAGTACTTTTAAAAAAAATATTTAAAATAGATACATGTGCATAATTATGCACACGGAGTCTGAATGGGTTAAAGCACTGTGCGGCGCGTACTGAATTTCATATTGTTCGTTCCATACACGATCAATTTTTCATTAATTGTTCATCACCATCAGCATTGTAACTTGCACTCGGCATAAAAGTGACACAGAGAGAGAGAGAGAGAGAGAGAGAGAGAGAGAGAGAGAGAGAGAGAGAGAGAGAGATTACATTAATTTGTTTCTGAACGTGTCTCCTTGCCTCATATTAACCCGGTTTCTTCGAGCATTTGCATGCGAGCGAAGTTTTCGCTGCGGCGACTGCACCGAGTATTTTATGACTGCAAAGTATTTTACTGCTAATAAAACGCGGAGAGACAATCCGCGTTCGATAATTTAGTCGTGTTCGTCTTTCACCAGCTATCCCCCGGTGCCCCGGCCTTTAATCCGTCAGCGCATCCGTCTTTCCTATTCGCGTCGCGTCGATTATGCTACCCCCGTTTCTCTCCCGGCCGAATGGAAGCAAGCCGGGAGATCCGATTCGAATAAACGAAACTCGATGATTATTGGTCGTGTCCGGGGATATTACGCGTATCAATATTTGCGCAGGACGAAATAAAATTGTGTTTGCCAAATTTTAAATTATGCCTGTGAACGATAGAAACGTGCATGACGGTGGGGCGGGGGGGGGGGAGGGGGGAGAGGTTCGGCCAGCGTCAGGGATAAATTTGACGAGTCGACTTGAAATACGAAGACCGCAAATGGGGATACGCCGATATTTACCGAATCCGCGAGATCGTTTCGACATTTGTTTGCTATCCTTGTTGTTATTTCCTTTTTGTCCGGACCGTCCGCGTTGGTATTAATGATCCAACGAGCTGTGTATTTATCATTGTTGCATTGGATATTACGCGCTGTGTATCAACGAAAATGCCTAGCATCATCGTATGAAATCGCAATGGAATATTTCATTGAACATAAACATTTCGGTATTTAAATTATTTAGATGTTTAAAGGTATTTTATGGGATATAAACGAGGAAATGCTGTGGTATAATCAGTTTTAAACACTGGGAAGTTATATTACACATACGGAGAACGCACCAATGAATGAACACTTACGAGATTTTATAACTATTAAAGTCGAATTTTAAATGATATTTCAGTGTTAATTAATTAAATTAAAAAGAAAACATACAGAGTACACCAGTGAATAAACAATATTAAGTAAATGAATATTTCTAACAGGTGGCGCGAAAATTGTTTGAATATGGAACAACGAATTGAAAAGAGTCAATATTTAATCATTTGCTTATTTTAATAACATTTTATATAATATTATAATGATTAGTCACTGTCGTCTGTTCATTTTTTGGTGTATCCACCTTACTTTAAGTTTTTTTTGTGCGTCTGATTATCTTTGGAGATAAATATATTAGAGTTCACTGAAACGACATCCAATATGTACGTAAATAACGTATGAAATTATTAAAGAAAATTCATTTATTTTAGTTTAATATATTAGTTTTACTGATTTCTGTACATTTTTTCCCGCTTATTCTTTTACGTTGCATCGGCTACAAAATGGTATTAGCAACGACAATGTACAGTTATATCATACTCTGCAAGTAATTTTTGTAAGGGCGTAAGGGCTCATAAGGAATAATACACGATTTCGTTTTGGTTGGTAAATTTTTTTTTTCATTTGTAGCTCATGTTATTTTTCTGTGCATCATAAATGCACACAATCCGTAGCCTTACGTCAGTTATAATTTTTCATGACAACTACAAAATGTAAGGTCGTTATTTTAGTAAAATGTGTACCTGTTCCAGCAGTTACGTACACAAAACGAACTGTTTTGTTGTTAATATGAAACGCTTCAAAATCGTCAAGAGTATGTTAGCTTCAAGATAATATCGGTGTTCACATGAAACTTCACATTTTAGTCTTACTCGATAAATATGTGAGAATAAATACTAAAGTTCAACGCGTATTGTGAAACCTTCTTTTATTACACCTACATTATAAAACATCGTTCCAAATATTTTTCATTTTATCACTGAATATCAGAAATCAGTGTAAAATAAAAATTTCAATCGAAAATATGGGTGAACCATTTTTCGCTGAACCACGGAGCAGAATCAAATTAAGAACATTTAACACGAATGGGGATAAAACGACGGTGTAAATTAACGGAAATTGACTTGTGGAATTGGAAAAAATTCGGCAAACTGTTTTATTGGTCCTCTTAATTCGGATAAATTTCGTGCGTCGCGGGTAAATTATCAAAGCCACCTGCTATAATTGCCAGTTACAGCGATCGCTTTTATTAACCCTTTCACTACGAAAGGCGTATACATGTATATGTCCTCACATGTCTATCAGTATGTACGAAAGGCGTATACATATATATATCCTCTAAATTTTTCTTACTATAGTACATTCACTGTTTTATTAAACTGATCTAACATAGAATTTAGATTTTTTATTCGTATATTTTTTGTCAGCGAGTAACATGCGCATATCGCGCCGCAGTCAAAGGGTTAAATGTCAAACGACAAACTGAGTCATCTATGAAATACATATACGACTACTTCCGTGTACACATATAGTGTATACAAATATTATTTTCACAACTTTCAGTAGTGATTCTGGTTCTTTCGATTGTCATATATTTCTTAACAAAATTTCTACGAAAATTAAATTTAGTGCTGAAATTTAAATTGATGTTCTCGTTAATAGGCACGTATTGTTCATGTTCTTCCCCTTAAATAAACAGAAAACTAGTTTTGTAATTTTATTAATCGTAAAGATTAAGTTTTTGGTACGTTTTGTTAGAAAAAATATACTACATATTCCAAATTTCAAATGAAAATCATGGATACTAATTTTTTCACGCTAAGTATATCTGTAGTGTTTTGTACGTATGAACAGAACGCTGAGGCGTAGAGGTACTACTACGTATGCTAAATTCGATAATAATTTCGCTATTTATGGGAAAATCGAGTATACACATGGAATTTGTTTATGTGCTAATGAAATTGAAAAGTGACTTTTGATAAATGTTTGCGTAAATATTGTAAATAAGGATTTGTACTTAATTTATGTAACGATATTAATTACATAACTCCGCTTAGCGAAAAATTAAATTTAATTATTTATCCGCTATGCAAACTTACGAATGTAATTTATCTGTCTGTCAATTGTTTGCTGTTTCCACTGATTAAGAACATTGATTAATGGTATAATCTGTTTGCAAGCACTCTTAGAGTTTAAATAAAATTATTGCGAGAATTATAGTTTATATTATAATTTTTTATACATCGAGTACAGTTTCACTATTAATGGAAAAGGAATTTGATGTTTTGGAATTTTTGCTGAGTCGATCCTGCAGACAATATGCTAATGTGATGCTGTCATAAATATAACAACTTTATTCACTCGTAGGAAAAGCAACGGTCTGTCGGTGAGAATTAATCAAACTTGTTCGCGTTGTATTGTGCAAAATTGCCTCGGAGACGTATCTGAACCTCTACTTGGAATTCAAAATCAAATCAATGGTCCACCTGAATGGAAGGAATGCAATTCGATTGGGAGAAAAATCCAATAAACACATTCCACAGTGGCACGGTATATTAGCATAAAACGACTTTCTTCTCCTACCTTCTGTCAATTGCGAATACAAATATCCGTTGAGTTGTATTATTAAAATAATTTATTTTAATAATTTATGTCTGACGTTGTTTGGCGTCAACGTATATTTATAGTCCAGAAATGGTAGAAAAGGTTGCATGAATTAATGTAAATTTCACTGTATAAATCGCATTCGATTGTAAATTGAAGATCCTTGGCCTTTGTTTAGCATGTAGAAATGCCTCTCCAATTAAAAGGATATAAAATTAACGTTTCTTTCAGCATGGTAATGTATCACATTGAAATATCTCCTAGACGAAACGCAGATTTCTTTCCGTGAATGATAAACAGTTCTTGATATTTCTTAACAAGACTATACCAAAAAGTAGTTGGAATGTCTACTTCATATGAAATTATATTAAACAAGGTATAAGCCGTTCTAACAATGACATTATCAATTTTACAACCTGGGAAACAAAATCAGTTCCCATTGTCAGACTCTACGTTGTTGAAATTGTCTACTGCATTTTACTTTAAATGTCTTAGATTTGCTATTATTACCATTATTATTACGTCTAGTTACTATTTGTGTCAATATTTTATACAATATCTCTACCTACGCAGTAATTACGGTCTAATTAAAATATAATGAATACTACCACATTTAAAATAAAATTCACCCCCCTTTTAAATAAAATACACCCATTTAAAATAAAATTCTTCTGCGCGCTTAAATAATTTATTCTATCAAATGTATAAATAATTCTATTGTACCCTCTATTTTGTCTTTATTTTTCAATAATCACATGTAGTAGGGAAAAGAATATAACAGTAAAAGGAAACGTTGAATTAACGAGGAAGTAACACGTAAGTGAGGAATAGTAATGAATAATAATTAATATACCTATACAATTATGTCACCTACGTAATACTGTATTCCCTCTCTATACTCACAGTGCTTAGGCCTCGCAAGGCAATTATAAAAAGCAGCCCTGCTTTCGAACGACCAAGCTACTGAAATTACACATGTACCTTTCTCATAGTATCACACACACACACACACACACACACACACATATGATCATTGATAATAATTTATAACATTCTAATTGTTGCGAGAAATACAGACTATTCATCGGGTATTAGAAATGCAAAATATGTAAAAAATTATTCATCAGATATAAATCGAAAATACTGTTATGCATATTAAAAAGTTTTAAGCAGGTGATACTTTATGAAAACTTCCTTTGATTATACCTGTAACCATACTACGAGAGTTAATCTACTAATATAAATGAAAAATTATTTTTCCAGTAATGGGGACACTTTAATTCAAGGGATTCGACCGTTCAATTATGCACTCTTTTTAATGGACGCTGATGAAAGTACAAAATGTGAAACAAGAATATGCACCATTACAATTTAGATTACACGCATTTATATTATAAAATAACTTTCATTCATTTCATAATCTTTCTGACTTAATAAATTATAATGCATTGTATATCTGTTTATCAACAACCACGAAAATATAAATCTTTCTCTGAATAATTTACCTACCTTTGTCAACTATGTCATTATATGCATGTATGCGTACTAATTGCATACTGACGTTTCTACCCTTCTTTCATTTATACGGTGTGAGTTATTTAAATAGATCCCCTCGAATATTTTCAAAATCATTGATGATACTGAAAAATGTTACTGGAAAATAATTTAATGTGAGTAATTTTTTAATAGCTCGACACGTAGAAGACATACGAAGATCAAATTTGTTTCTTGAAATAGAATCATACGCCTTTAATGCATTTATGGATGCATCTCGTCATGTCCTGCAAAAAAGTGTTAAACCACTTATGCAGAAGAAGCATTAGTTCAGAAGACATTATAATTTCCAAATTATGCTCGATACAGTAGACTCACGTTAAAGTAGCACACGCCAAAGTAGCAGTAGGAACGCCCCTGCTCACATGCATTATTCACACACGTGCGCGCACCCCACTATCGGTAGCCATCTGTGACCAAAGTTCGGATCCCACTGGTGGATCGATCGAACTGCCACGTGATCCTGCGTGCCCATTGGCTCATGTTAAAGTAGAATTTTCAGGGAAAACCCGCCTCGAGAGCCCTGCACCGCTATTTTAACGTGAGTCTATTATACTACGCGCGACATCTAAAACCTAACGTTGAACATCAACTTTAAACAGGTAGACAGCGTATTACTAGTACCACTTTGCAACTTTGAAAGTAAAATATCTCATGAACTAATGGTCTTTGCGTTAAATAGCTTAATATATTTTTATAAATATTTGCGAGCTCCACAGACTAATGCATTAATAAATATATCATCCCGTTTAAGAAAATAAATTTGACCTTCATATGTCCTCCAGGCGTTCACCTACAATAAACCTGCTTATTTGGAATGATGCCCCCCTCCGAAAATATTCAACTTTTATTTGAAACATTTTTCGGTTTCAGCAATAATTTCCAAAATATTCAAGGGAATCCATTTATATGACTCACTCTGAATAATGTGGTTGTTACTTCGGTATACAGAACCCGATGAAGGAAATTACCAGATCACTTGGCAGTAATAATTTCTTATCTATATGGATGATATAAATTAATAGGTAAATATCATAACCAACCAATTTTTTAACAGTTACAACACAATCCATAGGAGTAGTAAAACTTCATAACGAGAAATGTAATAATGAGGAATGATATACATGTTTGACACTCATTAAACTGCATCCCAAGGTCTCTCGTAGTGATATGACGATTTATGGCAATTTTCACCTATTAATCATCTTCATCGATTGCCTTTGATCACCCAAAATGTGTTGCATTATGTACATATGTATATCAACATCTCCTGATCCGTAACATTTATGTCAGTTAATATTATTCCACTTCACAGAATTATTGGTGACCATTTGTCATCAATATCTGTTCAGAAATACAACTACAATTATTCGTAAACGTCATTTTCCATGTAATATGTACACTACATTTCAAAGGCATCGCGTGATTTCGCGAAGCCGTAGCAGAATCCTGCTCCCTAAACGCCGTTCCCATGCAGGCTAATCACCAGAGTGGCAAGTCGACGTGCATCGCTGATGAGATTCTCCTCTTTGGATCGGGACGTAGGACAACCTGTCGCGTAGGAAACTTCCGCGGGAGGCTTATGGCTCCTTTGTGCAAGACGTGGTGCAATTACATGCAATTGCTGGAGCTGTCATTTTCCAGTCTCCTCCCCCCGGCGCGTCTTCCCCCTCATTTATCCCCTTCCACTCGGTTCTACTTTATTCGTCTTGCTTTGTTGTCCTACGGTCCCTCTGAAAAAGGTCTTTTGTAGGCGTTTTTTTATTGCCGCGCATCTACGTATTCTTCCCCCACCTTCTTTTTTCCTCTTCTCTGTGTGTGCCGAATTCATCCGGTTCTTCCGTTCTCCTGTCTTCGAGTTCTCCCCGTGGATCAGAAGTCGAAGATCCTCGTTCGTCCTCATTGCCGAATGCGATCCTTTTAATGACATTACGCGTTTACAGCATAGTAAGCCCTTTTACTGCGTCGTTCACGAACCAACGTGCACGAGATTTAATACAACACGCTCGATTTATGACTTCCTCCGCGTGTACCGCGAGCTTCTGGGAAGACAACTTCTTCCTGATCGTTTGCCCCCTGGCTCATGAAAGTTCGCCTTTTTGCATTCTCACGGGGACCGCTAGACATTGCTTGCGGTGCACCGGTGATGTCGACTTACTCAAGGATGCATCGATGTTACCGCCGGGGAAGTTCCTTGTTACGAAGTTTTCTTATTATAGATTTCGTTGTTCCAGGTCTCTTATGTGTCCTCCTTGTGATGCGTAATCACCTATTTATACTTTCATTTTGCCCCAGTCAATTAATATTTATCATAAATTTCTGATGTGGAACTACTTTTATATATCTTGAAAGTTTGTATTTTTTTTTGTGTCTATATACATAGAATGATAAGTATTATTTTAAAATCTATTATGGAGTAGACATTATTCATTGCATAGAATTTACTTAATGTACAATGATAACTATTGTTAAAATGGTCTTTCAGAGAAATCATTACAGAAAATACCCTTATTGTAGATTCTGAGTGCAGAAAACATTATTTTAGGTACAACTTAATCTATTTGTACACACATATGAAAAATATATTTAGGCTCTCAACTTTAGGACAGTCGTTTCCGAAATAACATTAAAATGAACCTCTTGGTGTACATGATTTGCGAATTTCATTAAATGAAAGTATTTGTTCTGTATCGCGGCAATGTGCCACTTTACTCCAATGCTACTGGCGGTTCATAAAAAATTTATAGATTAAGGCTATGGTCACAGTGGCACCGACATCGGACATCTTGATTGGTGACAGAGACCACACAGTGCTTCCCAATACGTTGAAAACTTCAGCAGATGTCGGGCGTCAGGTGAATCGCCCGATGTCGATGCCATTGCGCCACAGCCTAAGAAATTCGTTGTAGGTAGAAGTTTCTAAAATCCGACTTCATACTGTATAATGTTTCTGGTGTACTACCATTTCTATTTCAAAGTGCATTTCATCTGATCATTATCATTATACAAAAAACTTGAGATGAATTATCTTCGAATCTGTTGCATGAAGAACACCTAAGAAAAATACTAATACAGAATCATTCTGATCACACTACACAAGTACATCTTGTTATAACATTTCTTTCTTATAATATAATTGCTTATGAAACTTGAATCATTTAAGAATGTAAGAGTTTTTATTCCTCATTTTAAGGGCTCTTTTCAAGCTGTAAACTTACATTTGGGTAAATATAAGAAAATAAGTGTCAAATATTTTCGGTAGCAGAACTTTTTTAAGGACGTTATCAGTGTAGATGAAAGCTGGGTACGTTACGAAAATGACACACGCCATACCTTTTGGTTTCCTCGTGTCGATGCTCCATCAGCCCTGCCAAAGGCCGATTCATACGGTTGGAAGATGGTGCTGTCGGTCTTTTGGGACTCGCAGGGAATGCTCTTCTGGGAACTTCTGGAGCCTAACCAGACGTTCAACGCCAACCGTTACAGGGACCAGCCCTGCAAGCTAGCCGATGCCATGCGAACAAAACAGCCAAAACGACTCGGTGTCCAGCTTTTTCACGATAAATCTCGACCTCACTGCGCAAAGTTAACGCGTGTGCAGCTCGAGGAGTTAGGATGGTCTACTGTACCCCATGCACCGTGCAGCCCGGACATTGCACCTTCGGACTTTCACTTATTCCGAGCTCTTAAACGACACCTGCTGGGCAAGAACTTTGACAATTATACTACCCTCAAAAAGTATATTGGTGACTTTTTTGCATCCCAGCCCCGATCTTCCTGGGAGAAAGGCATTCAAAACTTGCCGAGGAGATAGCTGAATGTTATTGATAATGACGGTGATTAGATATTAGAATAGAAATAAAGTTTTCATAAATACAAAATAAAAATAAAACTGGTTGAAAATTGCAAGGACTTATGGGATAGCCCAATATAATGAAACATATAGTGGTCCTATTTTCATTACTACGTAATTGTTTTATCCGTATATTATCATTAGCTCATAAATGTACATGCAAATCATCACTAAATGTATTGGGGAAAAATACAATAGAAAATATTGTTCGTGTTAAACTGTGTTATAGTTTTTATTTTACAGCACCTTAGACAGCTATATCCACAATAACTACAGAAAAATCACAATGAACTTTATCATAAACGTTCATAATCAATCATGTGATACAATAAGAGGTATATATACATATATATATATATATATTTGGAACAATTAACAAAGCAGAAATCGTGAAGCTCATCAATGTGTTTCTGTAAACAACTTAAATTCTGCATATTCGTAAAATTCTTTACCACACACTCAACACCCCACCAAACACAAGTTTAGTTATGAAACCTCTGTGGACTAGGCCGGAGTTACGCTCTTGCGAGAGCGATACGGATACAGTGATCGAGTTGTCCGTGCAATTCGGAAACTGACGACTTGTGACATTGTATGAAAACGGCCGGCCTAAGATGCCACAGAAGTATCGACGTCTGTGGCCTTCGTAATAAGTAAGACTTCGGCCCACTTTATTTCCTTTTTTACTCGCTGTACTTCCTTCTAGTCGACAAAACTTCTACAGTGTCGGTAAATGCCTCGAACCACCGTGAATTTGTGTTAGTAACCTATCGATGTGAGTCAGAAATGATCCGGCCTCGGACACCCCGCGGGTTCAGTACTCGGAGGGTTAATATCTCCAAAAATAGGAACAAAGTTTCTTCGTCAGGCCCCAGAGCAAATCGTGTATGTGTCTTGTTTTTGGCAGAATGTTCAGTGCGTTGTTAACACTGGGTGGTGTGTGGCTTGTCCCGCGGGCGCGCGAGTTTTGGAGTCATTGCCGCGGTGACCCTCGCGCCGCCAAGCCAGAGCCGAGGGGTGGTACTGAGGGGTCGGCCTACATGGAGACACCTCGACGCTGTAAGTAGGAGGAGGTGGGACGTCAAGCAAGCCCCAGAGAAGAGCCACTCCCTCATTTGAGGAGAGGCATGGGCAGGGCCGGTCGCGGAAGTGTGCTTGGCGTTCCCGTGGCCAGTCTTCACGCCCCCGAGGGTCACCGGGGGGTTTTTAGTGGGTAAAAATTCCAAATAGGCCTTCTCCGCCCCCAGCACCCCAGTGGTTAAAAAATTAAAAAAAAAATTGCGTCGTGTTTGGCGGGATGTTGGTGCGTGGTATAATGATTAATTAATAAATAAAAACCTGTAAAATAGAATCATGTAAATTGAAACATGTTCCTGAGTATCTCGGGAAATAATGCCGAGCGGCGGTAACATATATAGAGAAAAGTTGTTTTGAGTGATGACCTTGACAAATATTTCAAGGTCATGGAAATCGACGAGGATTGTCTTATTCCGAATAATTACCTTATAACTCTTAACTGCAAAAGAATTAAGTAAATGGTCCTAAATGTTCGTTGACATATTTACATTCAAGAAGTACTTGTGTAATCGATATTACAGAAGTACCTTCAAAAGTTCTCGAAGAAGACCATAATATTCTATTACTTACGTGAAGCAAAAGAATGACTAATTCGGATATTCCACGTACTTCAACACAATGCTCTTTCATTTTGCTACTGGGACAACGCAGTTACTCGTTTTACATCCGTCAATCTGACTTTTGCACCATTAAAATTTTCAAAGCAGACAGGCCATCATGTCAGCTATCGTATTCGCGTCTCTATCGACAAGTTCAGTGAAGAATCCCGCCCAGTCAGCCAAATTGTGTCCAATGCCTGTATATGATACATACGGAACATGGCTACAAGTTTGATGCAAAATCTGCTATCAACAACTTACACGGAGATTGGCCTCAGAATAGCAGCAAATTTTGTAATATAGCCTAATTTATAAATTTACCTGGAATAGTTAGCCTGGGTTGCGTTGCGAGACTTGCTGCTAATACGCTCCCAATTTACTTTACCATTTTGTCAGCAGGCTTTGCCTGCAAAACCCAAGTCAAATGCGGAAACAGATGCCTATGGTTTTTAGACAAATTTCGTCTATATTTGCTGGCAATTTGCTCGAAACTTGCATACAATTGGTTATCAAGACGGAGCCAATTTGTATCGAATCAACTTCCGTCCTGCTCCCCACTTTTTTCAGTATTACCGTACGACTCCCGTACGCAGGAAATATTCCCATTGATCAGAACCCGATTTAATTCCATAAACGTGGAGGACGAAATTCTAACCTTTCCGGCGCAACATTCCGCTGGAAAAGAAAAGGGCTGGGAAGGAAAATAAAAATCAATGGACCGTTTGACCAGCTCGGTAGATTCGAATTTCCATTGTTCGCGAAACCATTGAGGAATCGTGGAAAGTCGGAAAACCGAGACCGCGTCAGCCAGAGACCGTGTGCAGTTTCGTGGGCGGGTTTCCCGCTGGCAGACAGTCGTCGTCGTCGCCGCCATCCTCGTCGTTGTCGTTGACGATGTCGTCTGTGCCCAGTAATGTAGGTCAAGCGTGACTTGTAGCGAGCCGGCTGTTCTCATTAAACACCTCCCAGTTGTGTTCAATGGGTGCGGGGATTGCCATTTTTTGCACACCCACTGTTGAGTCTACTCGTCCTCTTCCAATTTTCCCTACCTTCAGAAGTCCTCCATGAACCCTCTCCAAGCTCTTACAGTATCTTCATTACTGTGCCCACGTAGTTCCATGCAGTTTCGTACACTTACGTGTATTCGTATGATACTTCCACCAGTTCCGTATAACCATCATCGTATTTTGGCCTATCTAGAATTGTTCATCTTGCTTTTCATATATGGGTTTGTACAATCCTACGGTGCTGCTCGATACATTCACCTTTTCTATGATAACATCTTGGTGACGGGTGACGATGTGTTGGGACAAATTGAATACTGATTTCTGTTACGGATGACGCGAAATTGTATCAAACGAAAATCTCCTCGAAATAATCTCGTAAGAGCTGTAAGTTATCAGTAGATTGTGAATGTTTCTGTACTGATAGCATCCTTGAAGTTACAAAATAATAGCATAATAAAGATTCTAGTAAAATGTAATAGTATTTGTGTATTGTTGTTAAGATAGGAAAATCCATAGTACAGGAAACAAAATTCTGGCCAGTTTTGCTTTTTATACATTAGAGACAAAAATGGTAAAGTATAAACATCCAAAAGGAATTTATTACAATAATATATAATTGTAGGTACATTATATTATTAAGAAGTGATTCTCATAAACAAATTTGAGAAACTATAAAAATTATTTTCTGCCAGTTCATACTGAGTAATGTTGTGCATACAGTTTTACATTAGTCATGCAAATGAAACACAATTTGGCGAATGCAATTTGTTCCAATGCAGCTTGTGTATTCGTGAAATTAATTTTGACTTGTGTACATTGTTGCTAATATTGAATCGTGCTACGGGAATACGATTTAATTAAAATATCAGTATTTGAGCTATAAATATTTCGTGCATGTATTGTAATACAAATGGTAGTAATAAAATTAAATATATTAACAAAGTATAGGTATATTACAGATTGGAATTACGCATACAGATGGTTCGCGGATATTAAGAATATATTTGAGAGATACACGTGAGAGACATTTATACTTGAATGTAATAGAGATAACCATTTCCAGATTAATATCCGCTAAAATCGTTTCCATGGCATGGAGAAATGCATGACGTTTGTTGAAAACTTGTAATAGAAATATTTATGACGTGCTTAATTTTAAAATTAAATTGAAACTTAAGTTTTGTTTCGCATAAAATTTGAATTATGAATTTTTATCTACAATCAGAATTCAATAAATGTCACAAAATTTGCTTATATCTGTTTTACTCTAAAGAATAGTTTTAACCAATGGATTCTGTAGTAACATTCGTAATAAGTAGTACGAACATTTCATTGAGTTCAGAAAATTAAAAGTAATTAAGTAATGAATTTTTTAATATTATTGTTTATAGATAAAGTATGAAGAAAGGAATAAAATGAATTATACTTTTATTTACTATTTAAAATTACATACCGCAAAATTTTGTTAATTAATTGAAGATGTAGCATGTATTTACCTTTGGTACTGTTGAAAACCTTCTAATTAGCAAATGTGTTTAGTTGAAGCAATTCCGCGCTTCATACAAAATTTTAATATCATTAAAATATTATCCAGTGCGGTTAATATAGTTATTACTATAAGATTAATTTAAAGAAATTTTACTTAACATTTCAAGTTTTCAATCTATTAAATTGGTACTTATATTATGTATACATGGAATAAATAGCGCTCTCGTAACGATTGTAAATACCTACTTCACTTCACTACACGCGTTTTTTAGAAATATGTGTATATGTCTATAATGTGTTATGAAGTGTAAATAAATGGCATAAAGAATATTATATTTCAATGTAAACACACATGTTGTTTTATCTTTTTTATCACAATCAAATAAATCATATTTTCCTATTACATTATACTAATACACATACTATGTATAATGACTATATAGTACATATACAAAACTCACAAATCATAAAACATAAAATAAAATAAAATAGCATAAAGTAAAACTTGTGCATATAGAGTTTTGTTTTACTACTGGCTAATGGAAGTGTATTATTCATTTAGAGTAGCTGTAATAAATATTAATGATAATGTATTATTTGTTTTCCGTCAATTATATGTATTAGATCATGACTATTGGGTTTTGACATTAGGAGCGCCACCGTAGTTACGAAGCTCTGTAATCGGGTCAGAGTGTCATACGAGTGTCGTATACCAGTCGTATAAACACACAAACGATTTTCAAATACTTGAAACAGTTTGTTTGAATTTATAAATTCAATGTCGAATAGCAGAAATTCCATAGAAGGAGAAAAACTAATTGATGCACCATTTAATTTGTTGTGGAATATCTAGTGTGAAAATGAGGATCAATGTGAATTAACGGCTATTTGCCTTCAAACATCTAATTTAACAAAAGAGTATCCTGAAGAAGTGCCAATGATTATTGAAAAACATTAATTATTGACAACAATAGCTATTTAGAAACAGTGAAAAGTACAAACATGTTTTTTTAAACACCTTCCTTTCATGTCTTAATTTGAGATATCAAATAATGAAACTGACAATTACCTTATTATATAAACAATTAACATACATTGTGAATACAAATAGTTATGATTATGTGTGCAAACATACGTGCATTTACCTGACAAAAATAATTGTAATTTTTGAAATACAAAAAGCAGACATAGGCAAATGCAGATAGAATGACACTTTCCAACTTTTAATATTTCCTTCTGCATTTTTAAACGACCAACTCTCGTTATTTCCGAAATCATTTTTTTAATAAACCATTTTTTCATTGTTTAATTAAAGTTAAGAAAATAATGGAAACGGACAGTAATGTTGGATGTAGATCCGATAAGGTCCACCTTTAGATTTTGATGAAACTTGGTAAAATTGTTTAAAATTCTCCCAAACGAACATTTGTAAAAACTTTTTTGGAACATTTGAAAATTAATATACATAGGTACATGCATATACATATATGTACGTATATATGGAATACTATACATTTTTATTGTATATATATATATATATATGTGTATATTCATTTTCAAATGTGCCAAAAAATCTTTTGTTTATTTGAGAGTATTTGAGAGAATTTTACCAATTTGCATCAAAACCGAAAAGGGAACATTTTCGGAACCGCAATCGCAATGTCGATACAAGCTTTGCTGCTACACCCATGTACACAATAGTACATCGTGCTTTTGGTTTCTTTTGGTGGAAACCGAACACCCGATGTATCTTCCACTTCTTTTTTATTAAATATTTAACGTATCTAGCATTATAAAATAAAGAATTGTACTTCGGATGACCAAAAACATTACTAACTCCGTATGTCACAAGGGATAGTTGACCCGATTTGACTGCTTATTTTTTTTAAATTTGTATTACATAATTGTTGAAACGAAACACTAACAACATTACTCGGTAAAAGATACACATATCGTGGTTCCAATGGCAAAATTGCGAAACTGGAATTTTTACCAATCTGAGCTAAATACATGATTTTATTTGTTTCTCGCTATTTATGTAACCTAGTTTTTCACTATATATTTAGAAGGCCAACAAATAAATATAAATTGCATAGTTGGTGGATGAAATCATTGCAAAATGATTTTATATTAACAGACAAAGTTGTTTTTTTCTCCTGAAAAATTAAATTTCTACAGTTTCGCAACTTTATTATTGGTACGATGATGTGTACCACTGATTATACGATAACAATATTTCTTATAATAATGTGTAACCAATTCTGACAAATATTCGAGAACTGAACTGCATAATGATGTTGTTATAACAGTTATATCATCACACAGTGTTCACTTCGAGTTCATAACTCGAAACTCTAATAACCTTAAAATAAAAAACATTATACTTGAATCACATTTATAATTACCTGTGTATACGCACTATAAGTAATACTCGCAATCACGCAAGTTCCATAGTACATTCTTAACACTAACTACAGACGATAAACTATTTCTATCGGATCGCTAAATATAACAAACATTTGAAAATATATACATTTATAAATTAAGTAATTTTTTGACTTTCATATACCAATGAGAATTACAAAAGGTCCGAGAAAATGCTGTGTTGTATAAGATTTTAATCATCGTTACGAGAGTGTACTAACCAATTGTAAAACTGTTATATCGATTTAGGTTCTTGAAACAGTTACAGTGATTCGTCGATGTATGCGATACGAGCTACGGCGTTATTCCCACCACTGGGGGAGTCCCCATGTGGAACCAAGATATGTAAAACTTTCGAAAATTCGATAACAAATTTAATCTCAGACCTACTCCGATCGCGTTTAATTATTAATTTTAAATATGTATCTTCTTTCAAATATTACCTATTGCCATTTTTTTCAAGGTCAAGACCACTCAGGACGATGATCTTGACAACATAGTCAAGGTCTAGGTCATACACGAGATTGCCCTCTTTCTACATAATTACCCAATTATTTTGTAATATGGAAGGTTTTCGTTAAAATAAAGTTTTAACGGCTTAACAAAATTTGGTCATACTTCGCAAAAAATGTGCTTATATACATATGCACACTGATCCATAAGCGTAATATGCTGGAATTTCATTAACTGTAAAATTCTGTAGGTATTACCGTTACGAAAAGCGGTTCTATAACCGTTTTGGAACTTATGCAGAATCTAAAAATAACAGTTATAGAACTGATGTGGGAACTGGTATAAAAACCATAACTGAAATTCATATAATTTGAAATTTAGGTTCTTTGTAACAATTATTCAGAATAAAGGTTTTTTCATAACTGTTTCAATCGGAACCTTTAAATAACAGTTTAAAGCAGTTATTTTCGGAACCGTTTTAAGCCCTGGAAAAAATACAATATCTCATTTTCGATCCATTTTCAACGATGCAACGTCATCACCTTTCGATTATATCATGAATTTTAAACCTATACTGGTCCGCTATCAAAGTTCCCAATAAATCTGTACACGCGTGTAAAGCATGTTCCAAGGTTTCATGTGTTTTCAAGCATCTCCATTCGCGACAGAGCATTTCCTCGTGTTTCCACCGCCGCTTGGGGGGTATCCGTGGATCGGCACATATCCACGCAATATCGTGCGCTTTCGAACCGCTTGCGCTCGTACGTATGGTCTCGCACACCTGCACACGCGTCCCCAAACACAGTCGCATCTATGCGATCTCCGGGCACGGTTTAAGACGGCAGTCTGCTGGTGCTCTGACATTCCCGCGGGTCGTTGAACTTCCTGATCATGTTGGAAGCCTGTGTGCGAATATCTCCTCCCTTTCGGCTTCCTTTCTGGAACGAACGCGTCCTCGTTCTGTGCGTTTGTACGTCACAGAATGATGATCGTGAACGCCCGTCGATGGACTCCGGAGCATACAGTGGCCGGAAATCTAAAAAACAGTGGCCGGTTCTATCTAACTCTGAATCTTCTAACTCTGAAATCTCATATAACGAATGCAGCATTAAACGTACCAGTGAATAATCCGTTGCTACTTCTGTAATAAAATTGTAATGTGATACGAATGTCTTGCTCAAAATTTTATTTTGCGAAACCACTGCAAGATGCCAGACGAAAAGTGACGGATTTGGCAATTGTACACTTTTATTTAGAATTGTCTAATCACAGTCAAGCTGTAGACTATTCAAAAAGAGGAATATTTAGTCAGTGAAGGAATAATTTATTGAGTGAAAGCATTATATATTAGATTAGAGGATTACCTATCTTTGAGATGGTGATGATTCCGGATATGCTTAGAATTAAGACAGAGTTTTGTCGATAAGTGGTGGATAAGTTCTTGGTACATCTAGTAAATGAAATTAGTAAAACAAGACTGGATTACCAGGCACCCGTAACTTTACATTCGAATTACGGTATTCGTATTATATTTTAATATTTTCAATCAGATTTTGAATTCAATATTCGCGACGTCATGTTTCATGTCATACTCTGAAATAAGATGTCGTATTAGGTTGGTGTGAGAGAAACATTATTCCTAGGCTGCAAAGATTTTTATCCAACGTATGGTCCGTTTGAATCGATGCACTTTTACCAACGAGTTACGAGCTTGTTAATTCCAGTTTCATAGAAATTAAAATGCTTGCAATGAAAAGGTACACTTATTATGCGACAACGTAGGTTTTCAAATTGTCGGTTCGTTTGTTTGAGAATTGCAATTTATATCACATATATTCATATCCTAATCTTATCCTTATAATATACATTAGCCTTTTCAAACCATAACATCTGTAAAAGAGTAAAAAAATCACTTTCGAATAGCTTCTGTTTTTAACTTTTTCGAGCTTTGTCTACACACATATTCTACTAAACGTTTTTCTAGGATTGTTTTCAAATATAGTAGACCCCCAATTATTCGCACTAATAGAGGGTAAATCCATTTTGATTAACGGCTATTCGAGCATACGGTCTAGGCTAGCCACAATTTCATATATCAATAAAAATTGATGAAAAAATATCATTTTTCTCCACTTGTTCTGCTGTGTTCCTTTTGACGTTCTCCTGTACTTATATTTGAATTCGTTTACGCCTGCATTAAACAGTTTCAGCGATATTTCTTATATCATCTATTAAGTATTGAGGAACACATACAATTTAAAGTTCTAATACTTCAGAATTAGAGAACATATATAACAATGTAAAATATAAATGCATCAACAACTTTAAAAATGTACCAGTTCGAAAGGGTTCAGTGGAGAACTTTTTTCCGAAATTCAACATGACAAAATTATCACTTTGACCTTTAGACCGCCAGCACTTTTCATAAGGAAGATGGTTTTTGGCCAACAATGTATGAATATCTACAACATATGCATTGATACTTCCTATAGTGTACGGTAGAAAACTTACAAAGTTTTCAATTTTTTATTTACATTACTTCTGGGGATTCTTGATATTGTTGATTACGGTTCTGAAGTCAGATTTAACATTTGTTCAAACTACAAAGCCATTTGCCAACCTAAAAGGCATGAACAAATAAAAATGTACCTACACAAACTTATAAAACATTTATGTAGTATTATCCACAGCTGACGACATGGAAAAATCAATATTAATTTTGTTTTCTTTTTGTTTTCTAGTAATTTTCTTTAGTTTATTATTACTTACATACACACTCACGTACACATACAACATATTTGGATTTATCGCTCAATAGTTATTAACTTTTAGACTGTCGACATTTTTTCATAAAAAAGTGGTCCTTTTTGGCGAAAAATGTGTATATAGACATATATGTACACACATATATGTATAATATATATATATTTTAACGTATAAATCGAAGTGTGTCCCAATATATTTTTATACATATATGTAAGAAAAATGTATAAAATTCGAGTGCGATCTCTCTCGAGGTTCTAGGGTAAGTGCCGTGTCTATTGACACAGTCCTCTTGCCAGAGAGTCCACCGATTCTCCCCACTCCGTGGCCAGATCCTTTATTCCAAATCTTTTATCGCACGAGCTTCGTTAGCGACCGGCAACAGGGCGTCGGGCCCTTTGCCGTCACGCAATACCCGGACGTCGAAGCCACGAGGAATCAACAAAGTATCGCCACTCGAGCCGCCACAGAACCTAAACACCCGATGTTATGTTTAAGGTTCCGGCTATTGGCGATACAATCTCCTCTCAAGAAGCCGACGCCACGTGCATCTCCCTTCATAAAGGAAACGACGCTAACATATACAGGGTGTCCCAAAAATGTCCTCCGACCCGGAAATGGGGCACTCGGGGCGTGAATTGGAACAACTTTTTCCTTAGCAATAATGTAAACTGAGGCTTCGTTACCGAGATATTAACGAAAAACCGCGACCAATCAGAGCGCGAGTTTGCCAGCCGAGTTCCCGCGCTAGCGGTGGCTACGCGCTACGCTTGTACTACGAAACTCCGAACAAGTAGGTCACCATAGCAGGAAACCGTGTATAATAATAGCAAATAAACAAGACGTAACAAATACAATCATACTTTTTATCATCTGACGTTTGATATTTAAAGAGATTAACGAATGAAACGTAAATGTAGGCAAATTATGTGTAACGTAAAAAGACGAATGCACATTTACATTTTTGTAAATTCCTTTGTACGAATTTGTAAATTTCCTTTTCAAATAACGTGTGAACGAAAAGGTAATGTAACAGAGAATACACGAGAAGTGATCATAATTTGGTATTGGTATAAAAATTAGTATTATTATGTATATGAAGCGCATACATTGAGACACACTTTGATTTATACGTTAAAATGTGCTGCTGATGTTCAGGAACCTCGATCAAAATGTGAATTTAACAAAAAAAAGTTAGTTTATCAATTATGTTAACTTATGTACATAAAGCATAGATTGGGATTATTGGGAACACACATAATATATGTATATTAGGTATGATTTGAGACCATGTTCTCGAAATATATTTTAAACATATACGAAGGAAATTTTTCAACTGACTCCAAAATATGTGTTTAATTTTTAGGTCTTTTATATATTATTTGTTTTTTTTTTAGGACATGCCATATACAGGGTGGCCCACATAACTCTTAACAGCTTAATATCTCGAAAACCATGCCATCGATTTTAAAGTTCTCGGTCTTAAATTGCATGAATCTGAAGGGCCATTCTAACTACATAAACGTGAAGTGCCCCCCCCCCCTCCCCATTAAGGGGGCGGGGGTACCTTTATAATTTTAAATGGAACCCCCTATAGACCGTTACATATTTAGATTCTACAGGAAAAAACAAGTAAATTTTGTCTGAAACATGTTTTTGTCAGATATTTCCATTCTGAGATATAACAGTTTGAACTTTCGACTTGTAGGTACTTACTTAAAGCGCTCGGAAATTGCGTTATTGAATTATACGCGCTTGAGTATTCACCTTTGCTTATTCGTGAAGAAATAAAATGTTCTTTAAATTAAATGTTCAAAATATCCACCACGGGCTTGTAAACATTTATTTACTCGAAACATCAAAGTTGTTCTAACATTTGTTAACATTTCGGGAGTCACTCCTCGATCCTCCGATCTAACAACATTAGATTTTTTCTTATGGGGATATGTAAAGGACAAAGTTATGTTTGAACCGTCGACGACAAAAAAGAACATGAAACAAAGAATACGTGACGCTTCCGCTTCAGTGACTCCCGAAATGTTAACACATGTTAGAACAACTTTGATGTTTCGAGTAAATAAATGTTTACAAGCCCGTGGTGGACATTTTGAACATTTAATTTAAAGAACATTTTATTTTTTCACGAATAAGCAAAGAACTCAAGCGTGTATAATTCAATAACGCAATTTCCGAGCGCTTCAATAAGTACCTACAAGTCGAAACTTCAAACTGTTATATCTCATCATGGAAATATCTGACAAGAAAATGTTTCTGGCAAAATTTACTTGTTCTTTCCTGTAGAATCTAAATATGTAACGTTTTATAGGGGATTCCGTTTAAAATTATAAAGGTAGCCCCACCCCCCTTAATGGGGAAGGGGGGGGGGGGGGCACTTCACGTTTATGTAGTTACAAAGGGCCTTCAGATTTATGCAATTTAAGACCAAGAACTTTAAAATCGATGGCATAGTTTTCGAGATATTGAGCTGTTAAGAGTTATGTGGGCCACCCTGTATATGAAATGCATACTTCGAGGTCTATATAGATATAGGTATGTACGTACATATATGCGAAGTGCATAGTTTGAGACACACCTTTATTGAAACATTAAACTATACTAACTTATTTTTCACAGGACCGATCTCCTTTACGAACGTTTAGTTTATAAACTCAAGTCTCTTATGCACTTACACAAAGCATAGATTAAGGACCCATGGACACGCGTAACACATATCAAATATGATTGGTAACCGAATTTCCGAGTTGTATTTTAAACATACACGAAGAAAAGATTTCAATTGAGTTTGAATTCAGTTTCAATTGACCCCAAAATATGCGATTCGCTTTTCGGTGATTCATATACTATTTGTATTCTTTCAGGTCACGCGATATAAATTAAACGCATACTCCGAGGTCTTAGTTACAAGGAGTATATTCCAGTTGACTGCCTTCAATTGCTTTGGTTTTCGGATATGTTTTAGAGGACCAAAAAATAAGAAATACGAATTTTTTATATCGGCCCGTTTTCATATTTAGGGGGTGAAACCACTCCAAAGTTTCGACCAGGAAAGACTATCTCGAAAACCAGAGAAGATACACGAAAACATCCAACAGGCGAGGTTCATGGCTTTTTATGTACAATAATATGGTGCTAACAAATTGTCAAAAATACAATTTGTTTATAACAAAACAATGTTTTATAACTTAGTTCTACAACTTATTAAAATTTATGTGATGATCACCAAGATATAATAATCTATTTCATTAAATCAAAGCAACCGGAGGCGGACACCTGGGATACACTTATTGTTAGTTCCATATGTATAGATGAACAGGGCGGTCGACTACAGCTGGAGGAAACTTTAAGGTGTGATTCTAAACGACACATCATTTTGTAATTATAAGCTTCTAAATATCGATATCTGCCGGCTTGGAACAGTGATGGTCAACGTCATCATCGCATTGGATTATTGAGCTGACAGAAGTTACGATGAAAACGACTCTTGACACAAAGGTCTTAAGAGATCCAGTGCCACAGCAGCTGTGACCACACGTGTACTTTGTCAGCTGTTTCTCAGGTGATATACCTTTTACAAGCGGAACTTTAAACGCTTGAAATTACAAAACGAAGGCTTATCTGCAATTTTGCATGTTTGATATTTGTCTTATTCAGTCGTCTATAATCACCCCATCAATTTCCCCCACCAATAGTTGAACACCTTTTATACCGATTTTGACATTTTGATTTTCTCGTTATTGTTACTCGTAGCGAAAAATGTTTCAGCGGAGGTTTGAATGGTATTGAGTGGAGCATATTCTGATGTTATTAGTTTTTTCGTGAGTGGACGCGTAAAGGTCATATAAAGGTCAACTTTGTTTTATTAAATGGTATGAGGTATTTTTTAATACATCAATCGATGCAGCTGGACCTTCGTTATAAAAAAGTAGTAACCTATGTATGTCGAAAAGTTAGTAGTTCAGGAGATATTTCAATTTAAATAATTGAAATATTAAAAATAGCTAAAACAACATTACAGTGGTACTGAGACGTTATCGTGTATTTATAGGAATGGCAATAAAGTACGACAGCAATGGTATTTTAGAATTATTTAAATTGAAATATCTCCCGAACTACTAACATTTTGACATACATAGGTTAGTACTTTTTTATAACGAATGTTATAAAAAACAACATAACATCAATCAATAAAATCAACCAAAGAATTGGTCGATTACACTCGAGTTTGGACTTATTTTCATCAGGACAATCTCGTCACTTCATTCGAGACACTTTCATGAAAGTATACTGAAAAATGTAAGAGTTTAACTTTTAATTCTCTATCTGCTCACATTGTATTGCGTGCCGACGCTCTAAGCACAGGTATCACATTTCCCAATATACTTTCATGAAAGTGTCAGGAATGCATTAGGAAGTTTCTCTAAATGAAAATGAGTCAAAACTCAACATTATTCAAACTATTGTAAAGAGTTTATTACGTGATGTGTATATATATATATATATTCCGCGATACAGCAATAAACTAAAACTGAACTAAAGACTAACTAAAGACTAACTAAGGAATAACTAATGACCAAACTAAAAGACGGTCCGTAAAACTAAAACTGCTCTCGCGAGCTACGCACAGCCATATCTCATATGCACGCTTCACGCACGACGCACGACGCACGACACTCTCCGCAACGCCTCCAGCGGCACGATTAGAGTACAAACATAAAGGCTGCTTACACTATATTCACTAATATGTAATTTATATCGTAACATTACACATGAATCTAAATTATTCGATTACACTCGAGTTTCAGTTTAAAGAATAAAACATTCGCCCTTTTGTATATTTTTGTTCTTATGAAACATCTGGGAAAAATTATTTTCTGTGTGTTTTTAGTTGTCTATACCTTTTTTATTTTAAATCTGAACTTATCCCGGAAAAATCATGCCACACGTCCTCTCCCGGTGAGAATACTGGAGATTGTAGGACGGTGTCGGCCAGCTCGTGTCTGAACGGATATTATAAATGCATCTTTACTTGTTCGGTTCGTGGTAGTGCACGTAAACCGTTTATCTACAAACAGAGGTGGGCAAAATTTTGTCTAAATAAAAATTTTAATCTTCGAATAAAAGATAAAAGATTCTATTTGTTATTCGACGAATAAATATAACTCAAATTATCTTCATTGGATGAATAACGAAGAAATGAATCTTTCGATAAGAATTTATCCGACCAATAAGGATACTTTTTATATTCGAAGAGCGTTTCCTATGTTTTGCATCTTTACATGAACATTTATTCGAACCTTGAATAACTTCTGCGAGCATCTTTTAGTCGAGTCGTGTGTCTTGAACCTAGAACTACGAAGCGAATGAGGCAGTTCTCACGCCTACAAAGTACGTGCATACATACATTGTAAGCATTTGGAAAGAACCGTGTCAAGCAGCATGCGGCCGAAGTTCAACATTTGCACACTTTAGATCAAACTTAGGAACGATTTTTATCTAAATAAAAATTTCTAATAACAAATAAAAGGTAAACAATTTTATTCGTTATTCGAAGTTCGAATAAAAAAAGTATCTTTATTCAACGAGCGTCGAATGAATAAATTTATTTGATGAGAATTATCCGACAAATAAAAGATACTTTTTTTATTCCGTGCGTTTTATTCATAGCGTCGATAAAATTTTCATCTTTTATTTGTATCTTTTATCCGAAGGCTTTGAATAAACCTTACTTAAAATAACTTTGGCCAGCCAGGCAGCTCAAAAAAACGCGCTGGGGAGCATCGAGCGTCGATGGTCCAAGGCCAGCGACCGACCATCGGCATCGCCATCATACAATGTAAGCAGACGTATATGAGCAGTGACACACACACACACACACACACACGCGCGCGCGCGCGCGCGCACGCACGCCGCCGAATTCGCCTGGTGACAATCGGCTATTGCGTTTAGGGCGGCATCGGTCGACGCTAAAACGCAACATTCGTCGAAGCTGGCGGCTCGACAAAGTCACGCGCCGACTCGCTCCTTGGCGACACCTGATCCGATCGCGATACGCGCGGTTCCTTCTTTATGAGTGAATCGACGTTTGTCGAACAATTGTTTAATCTCATTAACTGTTTAAAGCTCAGGACGACACCCTTAGATACTGCTGCTTTTCACTGTGTATTATTCGAATAAAATTCTGCCTAACTCTGACAAATACGTAACTTTGGCCAGCTCGAATAGACGCGCTGGCGAACGTCAAGCGTCGAACGTTGTTATGTAGTGGAATGCGCACCGCGAGGGAATATACAGGAATCCGACTGTTAACAAATTCGGAGAGAAGAGAATACCGATTTTGCTATATGTACAAACTTTATTAAGTAAAAAGATCGTGAAGAAGACAAACGTCGCGCACGCCAGTTCTCTGAATACTGCCGCTCCCCACCTTTTGGGGTTCCTTTTGCAAAGTGCCCATGCTTCAAGTGACTAACCCCCGTGTTAGTCACTTAGGGTTGAACGTTGAACGGCTAATCAGATTGATAATTCGGTGGATGATTCCTCTGACCACTGAGTCATCAATCTCTACATAACAACGTCACAGCCAGCGACCGACCATCAGCATACAATGTAAACTGACGCAACGTCCCTGCTCCTCGCTGCGCCCGTGGAGCAAATTATGTATCTAAATCGTATGGTAATGTTCACGATTCATGGGATGCAATGGAAGCGCGAAGGATGCAATGTTCTTTTCACAGTCAAGCGGATCGTCCGTGATTTGATCACGATTAGCTTTGCTTCAGTCATCGTGTTTCAGTAACCTGTATTGTAACTTGTAACCATTATATTATAGCTTGTATTAAAGTTCTTATACGTAGATTTGTTTTATTCAAGTATGTCCGAATTAATGGTTAAAATTGTTGCTGTGTATTATTTACATGGAAAGAAGAAGAAAGAAATTCGAGTAAATAGGTGATACTGAGTATCTTCTTATTGCTTGGTAGAATTTAATAAAAGACGTGTTTGTGTCACTATGTATTGATTTCTGTAAATAAGAAGAAAATTTTTTAAATTATTTTCGTATGTCCATTCCATCCTTTGACGAATTGATCGGAAAAATTGAAACGAAGTTACGAATTTCTAATTTTAATAGAATCTCAATGTCTTCAACTGAACGTCTTGACGTATTCCGCACAAATGCGGAAGTGCCACGTGGATGGCTTCTCCGCGAGCGGACCATCTGCTAAATTGTAAACGCTCTCAAACAATATAGGTACATTTGCTCCGTGCACGTAGTGTAACGGGCCTTAGAATGTTAACTTCTTATATGATATTCTTAATCAGAGCCTTCTATTAATAAATTAAGATATGAACTGATAGACCAACTAGTTATTTTGATACCGAGGTACATATTGTGAAATTTTTTAGGATTTTAAATAAAAAATTTGAGTTATACATCAAAAGGTATTGAACAATCAGAATATCAGAAGTATTGAAAAGTGGCGGTTTCGTATTGAAGCAGTCGCGGAACTATAGTCATATTTTTAGTGTAGGTAGATATTATTGTTACTATTATCCTGAATTTTATCGCATTCTTTGGTTTCGTGCGCCATACTTAAAAAAAATTACAAATCGCCTTTCTTGTTGCTTTTTGCGTATTAGAGTAACTTATGTCTCGAACTTCCGTACATTTCTATGAAATAACTGTTTTAAGCAATCTTTAATGTCTTTATATATAGCAAAATATGTAATTACTCAGAATACGTAGCGTACAATATGGTTTCAATTGACTGAATTTATTCATTTTCTTTCATTCCTATGCTGTTTTGCTATATGTAAAGTTTTTAAAGATTGCATGAACACACATTGCATAAAAAATCTTTAGAAGTTCGATGTATAAGCGACTCTGACACGTAAAAAGCAATAGGAAAAATGGTTTTTAATCTTTTTAACTATGGCACACTAATCCAAAAAATCTGAAAAAATTCAGGACAATAGTAACAATAATATCTACTTACAGTAAAAACGTGATTATAGTTCCACTACTGCTTCAACATAGAATCAGCATTCTAGAACCGTTTTTTAACACTTGAAATCTCCTTGTGAAAATTACAATTAACAATTCTGTTTCTAATTATAATTGAATTTAATTGTACTCAGAAGTAATTACAATTAAAGAAATAAATAAATTTAATTTGCATCGATTAATGCCAGATTCTGATTAGGAATATTCGAAGATGTATCTAATTCGTAATTGTTAATTATCTAAAGTTTTCGTTGATGAAAATGGTCTCCAATGCTGAAGTCTACATAGGCGCTAGGCCGCGGTGGCTCGCACAAATGAATAAACGCGCTAGCGAAAATTATTCAAATAAATCTGCGAATGAAGATACACATATAAATGAAAATTTGATTCGACGCTATTGATGACACGCTCTTCGAATAAAAAAAGTATCTTTATTTTTCAAAAAAATTCTCATAAAATAAGTTCATTTATTCGTTCCTCGTCGAATAAAGATTAATCGGAATATTTGAACCTTCGAATAACTAATAAAGATGTAGTGTCTTTTATTAAGACCATTACTAAAACAATTTTGTATTTAGATAGTGCCCATTTCTGATTACAAAATGCGTTTCTGTTTCTACGAGCGAGTTCAAATCCCGCTATGATGTATTATAGTTAAAATAAACTTTTTCGATTATTCTTTAAAATCAGCTCTAGAACAGAGAGATTCATATATTTTCTGCACTATTTGCAGATCTGCTTCATTATTTGTAATTATTACTGTTCGTGTAATTGTATACAGTCATCAAAATTATATACATAACAATTCAGAATTCCTTAAATACTATAATTGTACAAAATATCATAACTTCTCCGCAGCAATGTAATCGAAATATTAGTCAATGTTTGCAATTTACAAGAAAGTTGTTTCCTTCAAGTACAGTTGAAACGGTTTGTATGTAAGAATTTGAGGACCGGGTAAAATTAAATTACCTAATGTGATTTTATAATTACGTAAATTATTAGTTATCTGTTATAAAATTATATACATTATTAACTATTACGTCAGTACTTCTAAATACCATAAATACAAATACCTCTAATCAGATTAAATAGTTGTAAGTATGTTATAAATAATGAAGAATAACTGCTATGTTCCGTCGTAGACCCGAAACGACGGCTTTAGAATCTGACATTACCGTTATTTCTTTATTATTTTATTTCCTTCGTTCAAGCAATTTCAATTTCGTTGACAGAAAGAGAATAATAAACAAAAGAAACGAACATTTGGTTTGCAGTCCGCCATATGCGCTCGGTAACCTGGGACCCATCCGCGCCGGGCCTTACTGGGGCGCGCTGACTCGCAGACAATACAGCTATAAACCCTACCGTTGAGAGACTCGAAACTTCGTCGCGGTCAACTCGCACCGTGACCAAGTGCGCGATATTTTTCTGACGTCCGCTTCGCCCTGAAGGAGAGGTTTTCCACCTCCACGTCACTTGGAAAAACCGAGAAATTTGCCTTCCTCTTCAGGGCATAACCAATAAGGAAGCGAGTTTTGGTAACGCCTTCAGCGAATTTGGAGGAAGCGACATCACGCGAAAATGAGACTCAAACCAGAACTCACCCGGTGAACATCACACACACGCACACAACACACAACTTGTAAATACAGTCATTACGAAACAATCAAAGTGTGCTTTATTTTCGGTTTCGAAATCTGAAGATCGTGTAACGGTTCGGCGATTAAGTGAGAGCATTGCACGAGCTAACATGCTAATAGTGCAGAAAATATATAAATGTATCTAACCTAGAGCTGATGTTAAGGAATAGTTGAAGAAAGCATTAAAAAATGCGAAACACGTTAAAACAGGATTCGAGCTCGCTCAGAAATACAGAAACACAATTCTGTAGGCAAGCGATTTACGCACACCACCAGGAATCATTACCGTTAAATAATTCGTAACCTCTACCTCGTCTATCCCCAAACGTATGTATGTATCATTATAATCTGCCTATCAAGCTATTGTACTGACGAAGCACATTAGAAAAAATGATACAATACATAAATGTTTGATCTATAGATCATTTTTAGTTCTGTACGAATGAGATTGTTATTCATATTGCTACGGGAATCATGAATATGTCAGGCACACTGTTCCATAACAATTGATACTAGTGACGCCATCTGTTAGCTTCCTGTAGGATAGGGTCCAAATTATTGCTTTAATACATATTCAAAATTGTACCGAAAGTATGAGAATAATATATGATTACTTTGAGTCCTGTCCCCAAACTATACAAATGTCTCCAAAGCATGCGTGCGCTCGATATTTTGTCCTCAAAGTACGTACTACACATACACATAAACACACACGCACGCACACACACAGACACACACACAAACGTTTTCTGCGTGGGTGAAGGCGTAGAGGAGATTTCAAGGTCATCTCTATTTTTGTTAATAGAATGCTATGTTTTTTTTATCGCGATGTGTTAGCCAGTGTTGAGACGACTTCAGCGAGCTATCATTGAAGGTCATGCAAGGTCAAATGTGGTAGTAAAATAAACGTTCTCGTGATCGTTTGCGTCAATGCAAAGTTGCAATCTTCGTATCGCCTCTCATCGTTGTAATCTCGTATCGTAGTCACAAGAAAGTATATTTTACTACCACATTTGACCTTGCATGATCTTCAATGATAGCTCGCTAAAGTCGTCACAACACCGGCTATCACATCGCGATAAAAAAAACATAGCATTCCATTAAAAATAATAGGGATGACCTTGAAATCTCCTCTATGCTTTCACCCACGCAAAAAATGTTTGTGTTACAATATGCCTCCCTCTATACCGTGTAAGTTTCGTATATAACATTTTTGCATATTATTACAAATAACGGCAGTATTCAAAGTGGACATTGTTATTGCCCCACCCTGTATACATATATGTACATATACATATTGTAATTCGATTTGTGTCAATGTCCCAAAAGAGAAATATTCCCGGCAGCCTAAATGTTAATCAAACTTTTGGGTTTTTCAATTACGCAAGATTTAGGTCAGGTTTTTCCAAAATTTTTTACAGTTTCATTACAAATATAGCTTGTACTGAATACAATGTTGCAAGCTAATTGCAAGTTGTCACGTCCTGTGTGCGTAGTATGCAGACAGGTGCGTACTAGAATAATTTTAAAGGAATTAGGTAACTAAAGTACCTTCCCGGGATCGCCTCGTGTATCAGGCCTTGGAGCCTGTGCGTTACACTCGGTTAGGTTGATGTGTTTCTTGTTACAGTAATTAGAGTCGTGAATGAATATATGGTTGGATTTATTCTAAACGTTAGATAAGTATCAGAACTTGGTGTTATGGTACAATATGGCTTACTTACTAAATACTTATCTAACAATACTCGGTAGACGTCGTACCTTCCTTCTCATGACCGAGGTAGGATGCGATTAACGAATCTCCGAATATGATTAGATGTGGACGTTTAACGTCGTTGTAACTCTGGTTATCGGGACTATTTTTCCGGACACGAGGGTCACACGCGACGGGCTGTTCTTTCGGTACGCGGTATCATGATAATTAGCGACGAATCGATGGTTTGCTGGTGTATTTATAATTTCGCAAATATAATGGAATTGGCAAGGTTGAACGCCCTGGCGGTGTCCCGAGGTATAATGCCGATATCGTCTTCGCTGACACTATGCAACCTGAGTACAGAGCAACGTCCCGGTAGTTGCAACGGAATTTCTTATATTGGAAGTTTTATACGGAAGTATAACGGGTGGGACGTAACAAAGTACATATGTAGAATTTGTAACCGGCGGATTCCAAATTAAGTATCATATAAGGGAGAATGCTAACTTTGATGATACTAATGCAAAGGAGGTACAAAATTGTATTTACATTTAATATATGTGAAAAATTAAATATGTTAATATAAGGCAATTCGCCAGTATATTAAAAACTTGTTTATCATTTTATAACTTACCAATCAATTAAAATAATCAATTCAGTAATAACTGGAACAGATACATATAATTCAATGACCTAAGTTATTCTCATTCTTAAAAATGCATTATGTATACAAAATATAAGTACCATCGGTACATTTTATTACAAATTTTTGACAACATGGTATTATTATATTCTGATCATAAGGCTGTTACATTTATTTAATTAAATTATGTACCAAACTGTGAATTTTATTTTAAAATTAAGAAAAATTTATCAGCAAAAAATGATAAAAATACAGATAGTAAGGATACATAAATAGAAATTGCTTAGACAATTTTACATTTAATTGTTCCTTGGAAAATATGTGAACGAATTTGTGGGTAACAGTATGTGTACATATATATTTTTTGTGTCAGGTAATAAACAAATCTGATATTAATGTAATAGCAAATAATATGTTTAACCGGTTTTGTATCGAGATTCGTTGACCTCCAGTATACAAAATACCTATGTGTCTCTCCATGCTTACACTTCAGACAGCATTTGGTTAACTGTATGGGTATAAATTAATGGGTGATCGTCATCGACGGAAGGTGAAAGAATCGTCGTCGTTCCTTTTTTCTCTGTGGAAGGAAGCGTTTAAAATGACTCTCCGGATGGTTGCTGACTTCACTGTTCAAATGTCGAGCGTGTAACGATCCCTGTAATGATCGGTCGAGTTGATGATGCATTTAGTTCGCGGAAATCAATCTCAGTTCATGCGAAAATGGAAGTGGATCTTCCCTTCGCGATTTAGGCTTCCCTCTTTGTTTGCCTGAACAACCATCTTTACACGCACAAATAAATAAATTCGAAAAAAGGAGGTCCAGATTTTTAATCGCTTCTCTGATACTAAGCACATAATTTTCTGTTTCTAAAATAATCACACAAATACAGAATCTGAACGTGAAATATTTAAACAAAATACCGCGAAATTTTTAAGTGCAATTGTGTTCATGTATGACACGTAGGAAATTATAAAATAAGTGTGTGTAAAACCTAATTTTACATACATGTCTATTATACTGGCAACGTTCTTCTGTATCTTTTATGTCATTATTACATTTTAATGAACTTTTTTCGACTTCTGCCATCCGACTCTTATAGATGTAAATATATTTGCATAAAATACTGAATATACGAAAATCATTATTACATTAATTAGAAAGAGAAACACTGATTATAAACGTAATCCACGGGACATTATTAACATTTGATCGTAGGATGAAGTCCATGTGAACTCAAAGAAACTTTCCAGAAAAGTTCGTTAGTTTTTAATTCATCCCTGTGAGTATAGAAAAATGAAATTACTGACAAAGAGTCGAAATCGTTTTCCCTTAACCTGTTTCAAAATCCTTTTGAAATAACCACTTGTAGTAAATTTACCATTTGTTTGAGAACACATTTAGTAAATTTTTTTATCGTTTTGATAAATAGCATATAGATATTCTCTCCCATTGGTCCATATCTGATCTTGCGTCTATGAGTATTTATTCATTTAATTGGTGTATTATGAAGTCAATTGGATTTTCTTACACATCCCTCTTGGTATAGTTATTTTATATAAATTGTTGGATAGATTGTTTGAATGATTTGTCCAATCTGACTTTATATTTGTTAGCAGAACGTTCAGTTTCTGCTGTTACTGTTTTGACTTCCAAGTCTTTGCAAAGTTTCTCATTAGTAATGTATCACAAAGTGTTGACTACCGTGCAGATAATCATGGATTGCATTATTCTTTTAACGTGGGTGTTTGCTGTGGTCCCCTATAGCTCAATATCGTATGTCCGGATAGGTTTGATCACAGTTTTGTAAACTAAAAGATTGTTTTAAAGATTTAATTCGGAGTTTAAGATCATTTCATCGGACGATAAGCAATTACAGTACTTGGTTGCGATTAAAGATAAAAGAACTTGGTAAATGTGTCATATTAAAGAGAAACAGTCTTCTGTCAGATGAAACAGTACTGACAGACTTCAATACGTCTGAAAATGACACCAACTTCTATTGAATACAGTACTAATTCCCACTCCTAGGTAAAAGTTTCTACTCTTGATAGAGAAAATTTTCTCGATTTGTCGATTGAGAAACTGCGACTTTACCAGATTTCTTCGGCGGAACAGGTTATCGAAGGATCGCCCTAACTCTTCGTCGGTGAAATTCAAACGGAATCGGTGCACAATTCTGGAACATATTCCCCACGATTTCTTAGGGAACGCGTCAGAGGAATATGGCGTTGATCGAAGAGCAATACCAAACGGCTTATCTGTCGCTCTTTTTATTACCCTCCTGGGCTTGCTCGTGAGAAGATTTCAACGAGCCGCCTGTCTGCAGAATCCGCGTGACTATCTTTACTTTTTCTTTTTTTTTTTGCTCGCGTTATTTCACCGTCTCGACGATGCCATACCTCGTGCAGCGCAACGTCGCCCGTCAAGTCCCTTAATCCGGATTAACGTGAAATGCAGCTAACAGTATCGAACGCTGTTACGCAAAACGAGACTTCTCGTATTCTGGGCCGACGAACAGAGAGCTTGATGTCATGTCGTACCTTGCTCGATGGCGCGCGATCGTGTGTGTATGTGTGTACAGGGTGTCAAGAAATTACATGCCGCGGCTATCATAGCCGGATTCTACACCTTCGATTTGGTGGAGATATAGGTAAGAACGTTGTCGCAAAATTCACCTTGACCTTGGATTTGAAGGTCATGTTTTTTTAACGTTGCATTATATTCTACTTATCGCGAGGATATACAGTCTGAAAGGAACCGTGGGTCGGAACTGTGAACCGTTCTCTTGAAAAATGATATTGAAGTTTCAGTCATTTTCAAACTGCTTTTGTCATATATAACTCAGATATCATGCTATTGGCGAAGCAGCAGGGATTTTTCATCTTTAACGTTATTTTTTATTCAAAGGCTTCGAATATAACTTGACCTAGGTTATAAATTGACGTAGGTTAGTTAACCTGGGTTGTGTTGTATGACTTATTGCTAATTCGCTGCCAATTTGCTTTACCATTTTGTCAGCAGGTTTTGCTTGCAAAATCCAAGTCAAATGCGGCGACAGATGGTTCCGGTGTTTTAGACAAATTTTGTCATATAACCTATAAATTTTTGACACAATAGGGACACAAGAGATACTACTTAGAACAGTAGCAAATGAGTAGTCCAGAGGATCAGAGCAAGGTTTTATGAAAATCCGATGTAAAACAAAATATAATTCAAAAAAATGCAAGTGTCTGGGAAAGGAACTGTTATGCAATTCCAGGTGCTACCATACTTTACCGTGTTGTGCTAAATAGAAAAGTATTATTATATTTATTTCTATACAAGTATATTTATTTCTATTTCAAAAAAAACGTTACCTAATTTTATTTAAACAATTCGTATTCCCTATTTTATTTGGAAGATTTATTTATGTTAATTTATGTAACTGAAGTATTTATTTTATATTATAATTATTTCTCTCTAATTGCTAGTGTATTAAATAAAAATATAACCTATATAGTCTAATCTATGTTTTTATATTTATTAAATAGAAACACCCAATTTTATTAAAAAAGATGCCTAAATTATCAAATAAAGTGTTAAGTTTCGAGTTTTCATTTTTGTCTTTTAAATATACCTATGTCTTAAAAAATTATACTTTCGACATGATGCTTTCACTAACGTACTGTAGGAAATGTATGCATTATCTAGTAAATGAATACATCTACTAGAAATAGTATACATTCTTATATTCGATTCAGACTTCTGCTAAAATCATACATAAATGCATACATTGACTAATAACTGTATATAGTTACAAAACTTCACGCTTTTACTGTGACAATATGTATTACACTATATGTATATATTCCTCCTATATTATCTAATAAAACTTAGTGATAAAAGAAACACGACCAGCATGAAATAAATGAATAACAAATATTTTTTCATCGTGTTCAGTCGAAAAGAAAATCGAGGACGTCGGAAATGTTAATATCCTCTACGCGACTGTATAAAACGTACTGTATAATCCAGTATAAAACGCACGGGCAACGTACGGGTAACGTATACGGAACAACCGACCTTCACAAGAGTAAAACAAAGTGGGAAGGAATGTGGGAAGAGAAGCTGACCCCTCAGATCTATTCCGTTTCCGGAGCTGTCTTTATTAGCCGTAATAAAGAACAGCCGGGTAATATTGCTCTTCGTCATTGTAATTCACATATTTCTCGTTGAAGTTCTTCATATCAGAGTCCTGAATTCTCGAGAGTATACTTTTCTTCTCAGGCCTCTTTAACGAAGTGCATTGTTGCTCGAAAGTCTGGAGCACTTTTCCAGTCGTCAAAAACTTCCTTCTTGAAGACTCTCTACGATATAATTGCTTTTCATTCGAACTGACGCTGTCGCAAATTTTTTAATCTGTAAACGTTTTAATGAATTAGTTTGCGTACATGGAAAAACTTAATTTGTTAAAAAGGCATATTATACTGTAAAAATATGCGTTCGCTGAAAATTATTTAATTTATGAAGATAGATAGATGATGATAAGATCGCAAATATAATTGAGAAACGGAGTTTACGATAAATACAGGGCGATGTAATCGCGAATTTATTATAAATTCTTATTAAAAAAATAATTTCATAATAAAAAAAAGGGATATGAGAATTTGTATTATTAGAAACTTTCTGTTACATTTAACATAATAATTACGTTAACTTACTATTGCGTGAAACTTACAAATTTTGCTGTTGCACTTCAAGAGGTATGAATCATTACTTGAGTTTAGCAGAATTAATTAAATCGACCATCCTTAATATGCCATCCTGACAAGAAGATAGTGTGTATTATTTTAGAACAACATGTGTCTAATTACGAAGCAGTTTAATTTTTAATCATGAAAAGAAGTTTCCAGTTGTTTTGTATTATGCACAATATTAATAATACATTACCCGTCGAGAGTAATAAATAGAATGTATAATTGCTTCTAAAAAGTACATTACCTGTAGTTGTCTCTAGACAAATGTATACATTACGGTAATAAACTTTATTCATATAAGGTAAATAATAAGCAATGATAAATCATAGTCAACTGTTATTAGTTATGTAATTTTTATTCACAGACAACATTCTTGTGAAAATAAAGCTCTGTATACTTTTATTTTACTTGTCAGTCAAAGAGCTAAGTATTTTACTATCATAATTTCTGTTGAGAATAGCAGTTGTGTTATGCTTGTTCATTGTTAATTATTATTGAAACTATGACATACTGGTGAAAATTAAAAATATTACGGAATAAAGTAATGTTTTAAAGTTCTAAGAAACAGAAATAAGCACAATCTAAAAATGTCCTTATTATTATTTAACTATCCTGTTAGCTACACACTTCCTTACTTTATTATAATTATTATCATGATTAACGCGGCTCGCTTGTCAGAAATTTATGTCAATATAACAGTCCCGTTTGGCTTTGAATTTTCATGAAATTGCTAGGGGTTTTTGAATGCAAATTTTATTTGCAAATATTTCACCCCTACAACAAATGTCTGTGCTTATGTACTACTATACATATATGCGTATATGCACGTGCTTATATGTTTGAATGCTTTAGTTTATTTATTCATGCAATTAATATAGGGTAAACCATAAAGCGAATTATAATAAAAATGTTAGCAGAGATAAATGGGAATATAAATGAAAAATGTTATTCTACGCAGGAATATTTGACATTTATTTCATATCAATTTCTTTTTATTGTTATGTAGAGTCTTCTCCAATTAAACATTCAAATTTTAAAAGGACGTTCTATGAATAGAAATAAAAAAGAAGTCTTCGATAAACCTTAATCTAAAAATGTGCGTAGTAAGATGTAATAATGGATATATTTATATGAAAACAATAACAGATTCACTTTTTAATAATTTAAGAAGAAATAAGTGAACTAATGTGCTTATTCCAAAAAACTTTATTATCTGAAAAGCATTGCAAGTAAATTGTGACTATTATAACGTGTATTAATAAAAAAGTGCAGTGTGGGTACAAACGTGCTTAATTGAATTAAATTTTTATGCTAGTTCTTGCTATTTCCTCCACATTTAACATTTTTCTTACAATCATTAAATAAACTACTCGTGAATTAATTTTTTGACGGCATTCGTCGCTGACGCAGTTTTATGGTATGTTTACGATTTTCAAATTACTATAGAAAGTAGGAAGAAACCATGTGAATAAATTTTGTTAGCCGGTTTGTTCATTCGTTCGGCGTAAGATACTCGTAAGGTGTGAAAAACGCAGTTTTAACGTACTTGCTTTCGGCCTACGTTACGAAACTAGATAATTATTAGAAATTCGGCGCAATAGTTTTACCAGTTTATTAATTTAACATGTTATAAGAGGCGTTCTACGCACTATCCTCCCATTATAGTACACAGTTGACACCTTTGTATCGTGGAATTCCCTACTCTTTCAAAATTTCCTACTTTATTTTTAATTACTTGGTAAGCATCTGTAACCGTAGCAGCAAGTCTGCTAAATTGTTTATTCAAAAAGGAAAATGTTTGTGTCACAATATTGTGCCCCCCCCCCTCCCCCCCTCTATACCGTGTAAGTTTTGTATATAACATTTTTTCATATTATTACAACTAACGGTAGTATTCAAAGTGGACATAGTTATTGACCCACTCTGTATACAGTATGGGTAGAGTTATTACCAGTGTTACATAATATTTGATCAATTCATATGGTACCTACCTAACGAACACTACATTATTCTAGCGTACGAATATTTCATTCTTACTTTATGTATGTTCATACTTACTAAACTGCGGATTTTTATGCAAAATGTTATTTTATAAAGTAATTAGTAAATACAAGATTAAATGCAGGAGTTTCTTTCTTCTCTTAAGTAGCTTACTGGGATCTAAATAAAATATAAAACTCGTTACTTCTGATAAAAGTTTTGTTTTTTATTTTATTTCACAGGGACATACAGGCTATAAATGCATAAAAATCATTCAACGCACAAGATGATTCTGAAGTTACAGGGAAAATAAAATGTGCAATCGAATTAATGCTTGGACCGTAGTATAACAGCACCGCGAATAACGTTCATAGACTCTAGTGTTATCGCAATTGCGTCTGCAACGAAAAGCAGAGGGAGCACTCGCTTTTTGAGAGAGACGTTGAAGGTTCCAGGTTACCGTGTCCAACCTCGTTGGCTCAACCTGTTTATTGCGAGCAAGCTCGAGCACCACCGGATATTTACAGTCTGCAGTCTACTCGCTGTTCCTACTTTAATATCCTGTCATTGCCTCTGACAAACGTGAAAGGAGAAACAGGAGATGAGCGGAGGACAGGGAAATAGGTGGAAAAGGTAAAAGAGAGCATGTTTAGAAGCCAGAAACGCTCGACTGCGAGGCCTTCTGAAATGGTATACTCTACATTGCGAACGATTGACCGCACAAGTGCGTGTCTTACCATTTTCATGAAATTCATGTGTGTATCCTGCCTGCTGTAGAATTATTTAGTACGCAGACTCCATTTGATGGATTCTATAATACTGAACCCTCGTGCACTATTGGAGTCGGCTAGACCAAAAGCCTAAATTCGACTTTCAATTATGTTTATTATTACAAAATTTTGTAAATTAATTTAACAACGATAGTTCACATATATTGACATCTAGCGTTAGGTAAACGTATTTTCTTAATTAGATTTCATTTTAAACCGAATTTGATTTAAGATATGGTAACGTCACAATTTGTTGACCACTAATGTAAAATAAAAGATAAAAGTAGTATTACTGGCAATAAAAAATGTTTGATCGCAGACACTAAGTAATTGTAGCAAATATTAGTGGCGATCGATGTAGAATGAAAAATTACCTGTGACAAGTGCCTGTATATATTTGCAAAATAGAAACTAAGCTGATGAAACATTGCATAAGACAAATATTGACTGGTCAATTATTTTCAGGCGTTGAAGAAGGTTTCGTCTCAGTTATGTTATTAATGTTTTATGACATTTTCACATTCCAGTGAGCATTATTATTTCTTTAATTATGAGGCAAATATAAGAACTACCGAATAGTATCTAGGTAACTTAAATGTAATCAACTTTCCTATCCTTTTTTTTATGTATATATCTACAACAATATATTTTTAACATTAAGTAAGTGATTTCTGTATTGAACATGTTAGTCAGTTAAAGTATGAATATTTATAGAAAATCCCGTTTGCTCGAGAGAATTCGTAAAGACTGGCATCAAACAGTAATTGGTTTCACCACTTCAGGATTTTAATGTTTAATATACATAATGTGAAAGTTTGGTATAATTTAATGATAGTTTTTATTTTATTATATTTTACGTGCATGTCATAAGTGTTTAAAAATGATGTTCTGCTTACAGTTATTTTATTAATTTGATTTCAGACTAATAGTCGTTATTCTTCTTCAATAATATAATTAGATATAATATGATTTAGTTTCCTACGGAAATGAATTAAAATTAAATTAACTCTTTTAGAAAAAGGTCCACACCTGTTGAAATTAATACTTATTCATTTTCTAGCTGAATAACGCTATAATAAACATTAAGCAAAAATCACGAAACAAACTTACTGACAATTAAGAACTTCATTACTATGACATACATTGACAGTAACACAATTTCATTAGAATGTTTTTGATTGGTACTTCTAAATAGATCAGATAAGACATTTTTGATATTTGAATGTAGTGATGTTATTGTCGCGATTCGTGACACGAGTGCCTCCCCTTTTAAAAGTCATGTCACAATTATGAAAGTTCGCATACATATACATACATATAACAAACATAGAGTGGCAAAAGGCTCGTAAAGCCAGCTATTATATTAAACTGACTACCTCAAAGATTGAAATTCTTCCATTGAAAGGCGGACAGAGATATTATTAAATATTATGGTGCCTAACTGAATTTTATTGTCGCAATCCATTTGTGTAAGAGATGTAAGTTAAAAATTATTTTAATAGTCTTATTGCTGGTACAGACGAACGTTTCAATTCCATCCGAATTTTCCCAAGTATTTAACATTTGATTGCAACTACATTATTCATTACTCGTCTATAACACATTATGAGAGGCTATAAATTCAAATTGCTCGAATAATTTAAAAGGATTTTTAAATACGTTCTACGTAATTACTTATGTACCATAGTATCTTGATATACGTTAGATATAAAAAATTACACAATAATCGATACCCCTTCCAAAATGCATATGTATAATAATTTGTTCATTGATTAGATCATGTGTCTCCTTCATTTACTACAATGTACCTACCTTCTTTTTTATTTCTGTACATTCAATGTTCACCAACGTCACTGACTACACTACAATATACACCATAATATTGCATTTCTCTCCCAAAATTCATCGCTGTATTTCCAAAATGTAGGAAAGAAAAATATGAAAACTCATGGAATTTTTCACGAAATGCTTATTGTCAGTCAAGATTTAAAACGTGTCCATTCCATGTTAAAACAGACTATGAACAAGGTAGAATTCCGAACCCGAAAATTCTCATTTTAATGAAACTTTCCATGAATATAGAGCATATTGAACTATGCTTGGAGTAATTTTCTTTTCTGCCCGTTTTCACTGTAAAGGGGTGAAATCAGCCCTTAAATTTTTCGCGTTCTTGCATTTTCTTAATATAACTTTGTAACGGTACAAGATACAGCAAAACTGTAAGTACAGAAATTGTTCGGTTTTTTATAATCTATTACACTACTGAAAGAAACATTGTCTAGGATGCGTCATTGATAAACAAAATGATCTTTTTATTATTTTACATATCAATTATTAACCGTAAGAAATAGTTGTTGCATGCAACAAAAATGCATTTATCAATGGTTTATTGAATTATGGAAGCATATCATTGTTATAAATTTTTTTATTTCCAAAAACAATTTTCCACTTTTGTACTTATATGCTTATGCATGTACGTGATATCTTGTGTCATTAATATTTCGTAACTTACAAAAAGTTTTACATGTGGGATTTTATTAACCGACTTATAAAATAATTACAAAAGAAAATAAACGAGTTCGGAGACTGATTTCATTGTGATATGCTGGGTATCATTGTCGCGACTGTGTGCGTTTTCCCTCGGGACCATTCATTCAAGCAAATTGTACCTCCTAATAAAGATATTAAGATATTTACTCTTCCGAAAAAAACAACCGGCATGATTCAAGCTGCTTGACGTATATGGATTTCGTGTGTGGAATGGGTTCGTAAGACGATTTTCAGTTCTCGTACTCATTTTAAATATAGATATTGTCTTGCATTTGCTTAATAAAATAATAAAATTACAATCGCTGATCCATAATCAATTATCTGCGCCAAGTTATAATAATTTACTTAGATATGCATGATATAAAAGTGGATGCATGATATGTATCCCACAAACAAACTTTTGAACATCCTGTAGGTTCTCCATTTACGAATCAAGATAGTACCCAAATAGCACAAAAACGTCATATGTACGTTCGGAGAACGTACGTTCCTGATTAGGATTGTTACATCCGTAACATCCTTCTGTAATGAAATTAAGAAAATAACACAGATATAATAAAGAAGCAATTTCTTTAAAGAATAATTGGTATAAAAGAAGACATTGTTCAGTACGTAAGTTGCTTGTACTACAATACTTGATTTGATAATTACCATAGATCAATTTACCATAAATTGACGATTTTTAAATTTTAACTGTAGTTTTTATAATTAAATATGCTAAGCTCAATTTTTTGTGTATTCTCAGTGGACAATTGTCAATTAAAAATTATTCATTGTAAATACCACGATATTGTGATTTATTTCTACACAAACACAAAGAAACCTATTTTTGTACTGTGGCTCGAATAATTTGATTAATCACTGTAAGTGGTAATATCTCAACAATCGTTCATCATCAAAACTGTTCGCAAGTAGTATTTGCATCAACTACGGTTCTAAACATTTTTCTCCTAGAGTTCATAGAAATCGAGATTTCTTGAATATTAAGTTTGCAATCCCCTGTAACTACTATCCCTTTCCGTGCGAATTTTGTAATGTGATATGGATTAGTGGAATAATGGATACAAATTTAGTTTCTGTTTCAATATTTTCTTTTTCCCTGAACGTGCAAAAAACCTTAAAGAACGACAGCCTACGTTCTTCCTCATAGAAATAGACTTATGAAATTCAAATCATAAATCGACATATACATATGCAATTTCAGTCGTCAATTGGTATATGAAGAGTCGAAGGTAAAAACGATCATAGTCAAAAAAAATAAAATTTTCACTATTTGAAAAACAAAATTTGTCAACTTCCCCTTACTATACATGATCCAAAATTTAATATCATTTTTGATAAACGCTTTCTGAATGTTTTTAGAAACATTAAACGTTCATAAATTTTACCGAAGTAAAACTTATTTTTATAGTCTTGACTTTGATTTATCGAGTTGGACTATGATCATTTTTCTATTCGAGAAATATTGATCGTTCTTTCCCGAACAAGAGATTATTTGGTCCTTAACTTTTCTGGCCTGTGTCCGTTCTATTTCATTCATTATACTACAGTTCGATAGTTTTCTGTAAGCTGTAACACACGAAGCAAAATCTCAATTTTGATTTAGAATGGACTATGATCGTGTGTCCCCTAGACTATTCGTATACTGTACGTAGTTCAGGTTACAAGTTGGCATATGTATGCAATCCGAGTCAGAATAGCAAGAAGGGAGTATAGGACGGAAAGTAAGAAGGAACGTAGACAAATACAGGTTGATAGATACGCATACGTAACTAAGTATATGTATAATGCACGTGTATGTATTCAGAAATGTGTGCCGCGGGTCCATGTGGTAAGGTACAAGAGGGGTCATCGGAAAGTCCTAGAGTAGAATAGAGATCGGGACGCGATGTCTGTGCCCAACGTCTCGTTTCCTCTCGCCGCTTTCTCTCACGCTTCTTCTCCATTGCTGGACATGAGCCCATCCTTTGAAAATATCGCCAAGTATTCCGAATATTACGGTGAAACTCGCTCGCCTTCGGAGCAGCTCTCCTTCTCGTGCTCCGCTCTCTTTTCTACCGATATTCTTATTCCTGTCGGGTAGACCACTGGCCAGAGAGGAAGTTGGACGTAATATTATTCAAAATAGTTCTGATGAAAGTGGACGAGATCGCGGGATATTTGCTAGAGCACAGTTTCCGAGGATGATGGTTGTCACTGAACACAGTAGTAGCTTCTTTGTGTCAGAAACTTCAAATTATTTTTTCTACTAATCTGTCACCGATGATTTTTTAGGTTCATCTATTACTTGTACAGACAGGGTGAGTTACGTAACTGGGACCACTTTGATTACTGCGTAAGTAATAATTTTAGTGAAAAATATTTCAAATAAGAATTAAATGGATTCGTCACTTAATTTTATCACTTAGACCATTGTAATACACAACACTAAATTTCTTACTGTTATCCATAACTTCTTTTATAAACAAAATTTGACTTCGGTTAAAAAAATTGAAAATGACTAAAATTTCGAGAAATACTAGTGCTAGGAAAAGGTCGAATAATTCATTATGAGGTCTCATTCGAACCATGCAGACTTCATCTGCGGTAATGGGGTCAGCATTGTTTTATGACTTTAGGAGTTATTTCACTGGTTTAATTTATGTCACTATAAATAGTTAAAGTTAAAATATCTTTTTTTAAACTAATGGTCTTTTTATGAACAGGTTAATACCTTTTTATGGAGAATTGCGTGATTGATCGATTAACATAATGCAAAATATATGATTCTGTTTAAAAAAATAAATTTGACCATCACATGTCCTCTATGCATGCATGTACAAAAAAAAAAACAGATTACGTTAAACTATGTCCCCTTTGATACCATTCAACTTTTATCTGAAACATTTTTCATTAGAATCATCACTTACGCAGTAATCGAAGTGATGCCAGTTACAATTACATACATACTTTATATTTAGAGTTACAGTTAATAAAGATTAACATAGTACACGAACCGTATGTATTCGATGCTACAATTGAACTATGTCTAGTCAATACCGGGCATCTTCTGACGTGTCTATATTTTAAATTTTTCAGTAATACAGCACCACCAGATATCCAAACAATTAAAAGCAGCTTCACAATTAAGGGGAATATACCACCATACCTAACAAGAAATTAACAAATTGCAATTTCCCGAATCAAAATTGGACTGCATAAAACTAACTCATTCTCATTTACTCTCAAAAAATAGCCCTCCAATATATGTATAAAAAATGTAACATACAAATAGTTGTCAACTACTTACTTATACACTGCAGTAAATATTTGACATTGCGACAAAAAATAACATAAAGTGCAACTTAAAGAGAATTTCTTTAGCTATAAACAAATAAAACTGCTGCTTCAATTGCTTAAAGAAACAAAAGTACTTATAAGGGTAATATAACTGAACTTTGTCGTCGCTAATAACCTTTGTAGTTGATACGATGTAAAAGAACGAAGGGAAAGCAAGTGTTACAAAATATGTGAAATACATGAAAGATCCGTAGAAAATTCGTGAGTGCAATGTTTAATGTGTACTTCATACATAAATACAACAAAGAGTGTAATATTCATATTTTACTAATACATTCATATTTTTTGTTATTGGAAGCATAATATGATGTTTGATGCTTCAAAGACTAGTTGTGAAATAAAATGAACAACGGAAATTTTAATGTGGATATCAATTGACCCAGTATAGGAATTTCGTGTTTCTCTTGCATGACCAGGTTCTTTGATTAAATATCGCAGTTACGCTTCCATAAAGGTGAACACTAATGTAAAAATTGTTATTGAACAAAAATCATATTGATTATGTAATTTAGCAATTTATGTCTTATGAACTTATTACGATCACCAGAACGTGTGATTCTTAAATTCATTAAATTAAGAATTTCACACGTTGCTTATTATATACATCGTTTTGAGATGGAAACATAATACAAACAACATTTTAAGAAATCTGAGGAATGAAAACCTTTAAACTGATTTTCACAAAGTTGAAGTGATCTGGTTGGTGGAAATAATGCTGATTGAAAATGTGAAACTGTAAAACTAAGATACTAAATGTTATTTATATTTTCACTAATTTATCTGTACATAATATAGATAGTCATGAACAAATTGCGTCTTCGGATTAAAATTATAAACACCTTTCTACCAATCTAAGAATTCGAAAACTTATATTTCGTTTCTAATGCACGTATCTTAAAATATAAGTATACAATGTATTCTGAAAGTTCTATACTTTGGAAATAATGAACAAATGTATGTCACACGAGAATAGAAAATAAGGATAAACCTGCTTTCTTACTCCTTGCGCATTGTTGGATAAATTGTTACATTACTATTCTTCGACTAACACTCGGTCTGAGCTAAAATCAAATTAAAAATCAAATACACAATACTTATACGCCATTTAATCGTTATACAGGGTGGTCCACGTAACTTGTACACCTTGAATAATTTCGAAAGTATCCATTGAATGAAAAAATTTTGTATACAAAAGTTGAATAGTTTCGAGGGATACATTATACATATACATATAGTGCATACAATTTTTTTGTGAGTGGAGGCGTATCGGATAGTTGAAGGTCAACTTCCTTATTTTAAATGGAATGTTACATTTTTTATGCCAAAATATTGAAGAGTGTTGAATTCTGAGTAAAAAAGTATTAACCTATATTATGTAGCTGTAAACCTAATAATTAACGAATAATGTCACCTAGTTTCTTGAAAATGTTCTGTCCGTAATATCAAGTTGGAGATTCAATAACAGCAAAGATTCCGTTAGACCGCGGTGTTTACGTGACAATGTCTTTCCGCACTACAGATTCTGTATGACCGAAATTGCCTACTCTGTCCGTGTTTCAGTATTAAAGTTCAATAACATCCATGGGCGTAGCCAGGAGGGCAGGGCATGCATTTGCCCCCCATCCTGGACAGAAAAAAATGGCTCTTGCCACACCCTACAAGAAAAAAAATTGGATTTTGCCCCCCCCCCCCGTCCTTCCCAGAGTTATAACATTTTTGCGTAATATTTAATATTGCACTATAATTTGAAACACATCTATTTAATTAACATACATTTTCAATGTTTTATGACTTTAAAAAACAAAATAAAGTGTGTCTGGCTATGTACAGCCTTCTTCACTGTGGCAGTCAATGTGTTAATATTTTTGCTCACCGACTGATAACCTGGCTATGCCATGATATCATCAGTGTTTGTACGTGATTACCTCAGTAAAAGAAAAGTAAGCTGAAATTTAATAATAGTGAAAAATTGAATATGCATTTAGTGTACGATAAGTGCCATAAAAATGCAACAAAAGCTATAGCCATGTATGCCGATATTATTGATACTTGATATTACATACAGTACATTTTCGAGAAAGGAAGCGAAACTTCCTTCCGAAACAAGGAAGCGATTATTCGTTAATTATTAGATTTACAGTTAATAAAGGTCAGTACTCTTTACTCAAAATTCATCACTCTTCGATATTTTGACATAAAAAATATAGCATTCCATTTAAAATAATGAAGTTGACCTTGAAATCTCCGAAACGCTTCCACCTACAAAAAATGTTATATGCACGAGATCATATATCCCTTCAAACCATGCAACTTTTGCACAAAAAATTAAAAGTTATTTATGGTGTACGTGTTACGTGGACCACCCTGTAGACATGTGTAAACTATTAGTGTCAAATTGATTTACATGTTTCTCTGATAATGAATATAATTTGAAAATTAAAGTCTGAGTTCCAGTCAAATTGACCCGAACAGTGCACAAAAGTTGAAACCTGATTATTATAGAGTCCTTGTATTTTGAAAGTTGTGTGAATTTTTTTGTAAATTGCCAGTATAACATAAAAATAGAAATTTCATACATATTCAAAATGAAGTCTACAACAGCGAATGAAGAATCTTGTGCAATATTCGTGTCGTTATTAGAAACTAGATCATTTTTGTGTGATGGAACTGGAGCAATTTACGTCAAATAAAAGCAAACACCAATAAATTAGGAAGTGAGAAGTTCATGTAACCTGTTCACGTTTAAATACTAAATTGCCCACACAGTGACGTTCTGTAAAAATGGAAATTCCATCGTAGAACCGCACGACACGTACAGCCGCGCCTTCATCTTTTCCCGACTTTCGTCTCTTTTGAATGGAGCGTATACAAGTACGAGCACCAGCCGCATTACGTAAAAACGCGTATATGGAACCAGCAAATATTCGCTTTAACGTAATCGTAGGAAATGCTTCCACCTGGGATTTAACCTCTCAGAGTTGGCTTCTTTACATGCTATTACTTCCGTTCCTTCGTATGGATAGAGTTATATTTACAGATAACCGAATCACTGCAAGAGAACGATACACCGAGTTATATCGTAACAATATAACATTTTAATAATACGTGCCGTAACTTGCACGACATAACAACATAATCTAAACTAAAATTAATGAACAGATAATGAGAAATTGAACTATTGCTTTCTCATTGAACATGTTTAACGCGTTATTAGCCTCCGAGCATCCGAACCAGATCATTCTTTATTTGCGTCTATATTTCAAATATAACAATAATCAATACATTATAGGAATGTATGATATGCATAGAATGCTATTAATTATATGTTTCCCCTATTTTTGTATTGTCTTTTGTCTATCATTAATATTATTTGGTTGGTACAAAAGTTCTTTCGGATTTTAAAGAAAAATGCAGCCCTAAATATTAAACATTTATTTTTACGTCTAGTCAATAATGTATCTACTACTATATTTAATGAATCTAGTAGTACCGTGTAGATTGTTTGTAACTAATGCGATCAAAAGAAAATAGATAAAAAATAAAGTGATCATACTTTCAACAGTGGAAAGTCTACCTGGCCGCGGTGCTTATTCCACAGTGAAATTTCCTGTTTTGAATTTTTCAAACCATTTTTGACATGTACGACCATTCACAGCATTGTTTTTTTACACCCTACAAATCTTTTTTGTGTCTGAGTGGCAGTTTTGCCCTTTCGGACATAATAAAACATTAAGTGCTAAAAATGCACTTTCTGGTATTCCATTTTCAAAACAATCATACACAAGTTTGATTATCGCGATGATTGCGATTCTTTTAGAATGCAGAGAAGGGATCGAAGAACTCAAAGATCAATTGTTGTCATTTGTCTGTAGACAACCCATCGAACTTTTACTTGAACCCAATATTTATGCTTGGCTTATGGGACTACATACAAATACACTAAAAAATAGTATATACAACTAATTATTATTAGTCATTGAAGAAGTCCCATTTTCCAGTCGGACAAAACTATATGTTCACATGTATAGAAAAACAAAGCATTTAATCAAACATTAGTACTATCTACCTACTATCGTAGTCATTTTGGTTGACAACTAAGAATCGAAAATAACTGACTTCTTCCTTTATGTCAAGTACAATACCTCATCGGGACTGAAAGTATCGAGTATTACACCGGAATCTAGAACAGAAAAAGACGATAATCCGAGGTAAAGTAGCAAATAAAAAATTTCATTTTGCGAAAGTAATTTAGCAATTTCATTGAAAGAGAAGCAAACAGTCGATGTATTCCCATCGCGTCGAAGGAAATAATGGAACACCAAATACCGGTCTGTTATCCTGGAGAAAAGCGAAGCGGTACGTGAACTCACGGGCAACGTGTCTGTAGGCAGAACGGAGAAAGACGGAAGGAGATATAAGAAGAAGGAAGGAGTATTTACACATGAATACAGGCAGAGCTTATCACTACGTGAATGGAGCCACAGGGATATATATTGGTTCGACAAAGCCTCGATGAAGGCACGGAACGGTATCGAACTTATGTGCCCGGGGGATGAGAACGGAAACCGAGACGTCTGCTTGCTCGCGATATTAGAATCTCGGCATATTTTTCCAGGGCTCTTATAACGCGCTACTTTATGGCGCGTCGTCGCCCAACAAATTATTCGCTGGTAATAACATCGCCGGTGAAGCGTCGGCTGAAATTTTTTCTAACATAAGTTATTTTTGAAGAGATCTCGTTACATATTCCCCTCAATCTTGTACGCAATATTTGTGAAAGATCAGACAGATAGTAGGGTAGCTTCAAATGTAGAGGGATTCTATACATTCTTCTTATTTTTTTTCATTTTATGATTGTTTTCAAGCACTTTTAACGCATTGGCGACCGATAAAACTTCGTTAACCCTTTTCGACGTGAATTATTTCTTGCGAAGAAATATATATTTTTGCATACAGTTACTTCTTGGATGTCAGAAAAACAGGAAATTTAAGAGAAATAAACAAAAATTTCGAAAACAAAAGTTCATTAAAGAATTCCGAAATATTATTTCGGAGAATGTAACCATCGAAGAGACTAAACTATACGACACGATGCCGTATTTAATCTTCAGGCTCATATCATGAGTTATGCATACTAAGTGACTTAATGATTCAAAATGGAATCCTACGGTCGGAAAGGTTTAAAATTTTGCTACACTTATTTACCCAACGAAGTGACATCAAAATGAAGATATTCTCTGTAACGAAACCAACATTACATTGAATGGAAGAAAAATACTGTGGTCTAGGAAATAATAAATAGATACTATTATCTATTATTGCATGTCTATATATGCCCCAAAGCGGAATTTCTCGCTTCTGGTCGCCAACGTGTTAACAAATTTGAAAATATTCTTAGAACGTGTTTCTATTTCTGTCACGTTGGTAAAAGGGACAGCTTGCTGAAAGCTTGCAGATCGAAAAATTAACGAACTTCTTCCCTTATATCTTACCAGACACTTTGACTGCTTTGGTAGTTTTAATGTTGTTTACACAGTGAATAACTATACAAAATGAAAACTCTATTTTTTTCATGAGAAACAGCTTCCTTTATCTAGTGTTAATAATCTCTTTGACACTTTTTGTATTCGTTTCTGTGTAAAGCGACATTCCGTCAACTTTCGAATTGCAAACAACTTTTAATGAAGCTAAGCGTAAAATATGTTTATACAAGCTATTATTTTTGTTTACATTTCCTAACATGCTGAATAAACTTTTCAAATTATTCCGTCCCTTTCCATGTGACCTGCAATCGCATCAAAGTTCGAAGTACAAATCTTGGACTTTTATCATTTACATTTCCTACGAATGCAATGCGTAAAAGGAATTCCAGACTTTGTCCCTGGATTCGTTAAAAGTTTCATGCAATGTCGCGAAATTGCCTTCCTATTTGTTCGTCACGACTCTCCTTTCAACGAGCATAAAGCGATGTGTGCGTGCGTGCGCGCGTGGTGTGTAGAGAGAGAGAGAGAGAGAGAGAGAGAGAGAGAGAGAGAGAGAGAGAGAGAGAGAGAGAGAGAACTGCGTACATAAGGTACGGTTGCTGACCGGAGTGTGTCCACTTGATCTGGGGTGACCTTAGACCGTCTCGGGGCACACAATACTTAGGGAACGTCGAGCGCTCATTGACCGTCTGGAAGGATGTCCAGGAAAGGCTCAATGATTCCATTGTTTGAAAAACTTTTACGTCCATTGTGTACCAATACACTCCTGGCTGAACGAATTATTTCATATTCTTCGTCCTTTGAAAGACGTTCGATGTTTAATATGACCCTCTCTGTTTATCGCAATAACCAGCCGGGGAAGTAGTTTCGTCAGGGTACCACGAGAGATTCTATTCTAAAGTTTTCATATCGATCCGTCGCGTATTACGAAACTTACATACACATTAGTGGCATAATAAAGTGTACGGGTATCGATCAACGATCTCACCGGATAATAAACGGAACTTCGATTTCAGTAATCGGGCGGAGATTTAACTGCATCCGTTATTATCGTTTGCGTTGTCTTACCTGTAATTTAAATTTCTTTTACGATCCAGTAATCTTGAGCGATTACTCTGTTATGTGAAGCCAGATATACTAATACCATTGATTAACATGATACACTTCATCATTGAATTATTTCTGTTACTATTTCATGATGAATGTATTAAAACGTTTACTGGTGTATTATATATATTTAGTATTATAAAATTGGAGTATATACATATTTATAGGATACTGACTAATATATTGGCGCTGTTGTGGGTAAAGAATAAGAGACACTACACGACTGTTTTACAGATAATGAATTGCAGACACACTTTATTTTGATACAATACAATTCGGCGCATCGCCACGTGATTGACGAAACTCACGGTCCGTCATAAACTAACTAAAAAATAAGGAACGTCACCCTGCTGGTAGCGCTTACTCCTCGCCTCCGCTCCTCGATCGCGTCGGTGTAGATGGCGCTCACGACAGGCGCAAATATAAATACATAAATGTGAATTGCAATCTTCATAACAGATGTACGAAGTATGCTAAACAAGGATAGTTTTAATTACATTTAGCAAGAATTTACTACTTTATTACTTAAAGGTGAATTATAATTATACATTACTGGAAGTGAGCAATTCCATTTACAACATTTCAGTTTAAACTAGTAATTTTTACTTCTGTTAATTAAGTATTAAATTTTAGTAGCGTGCAATGAATATAGAGAAGATTACTTATTTTATTTCTCTTACAGTGGGCTCTAACTATATTGGCATTAAACATATTGCCACGCGAGGCACTTCCCCTTCACACATACTTTCGAGCACACAAATTCGCTCTCGCACCACGTTGCGTACGCTGACACACCAGCACGATCTAGCTTTTGTGCAGGCGCTGAGGCCGAGGCTATGACGATAGAACTTAGCATGGAGGGGGCTCTGAACCCACTGCCAATTTCTTCCCCTACAGTCCCTACCATGGCAATATAGTTAGACTCCATTTTATTTCAGATGTCAATAAAAATTGAAAAAAAGAAATGTGCGGTTGCTGCTTCGTGGATTTGAGGAACTATAAGTCTTAAGGAGTGCGTGTCCTATATTATCGGTGTGAATGAGTGTGTGCGTGAGAAGGTCGGTTTTCGGGGATGGAGATGCGAGGAAGAGGATTATGAATCGGAGTTTAGAAAGTTTATTGTGTGTGATTTTGGTTTTTCCTTATCTTTCCGTTATTAAATATTCTTGCTTTAATAATATATCTCTATTCACTACAAATCCCTACAGAAATGACAACAGAAATGAAAAATATGTAAAAGATTATCGTGGAACATATATAATATAACGAGGTTCATTAAACTCCCATATCATTACAAATAGGCTGCGGATTTAATGCATTTATAGCCTATAAGACCGAGTGAAATACAATAAGAGACAAAGATTTCGTCAGATGCAAAGCATTTTCTATTTTTATTCTGAACTGAATAAGATACTTAAGATAACAAAGAAATTCCTTGGTTTACTCTTGTCGTTGTAAATTACTTTAGAAAATGTTATTTTGCATAAAAATCCGCAGTCTAATTATAAAATAACTCATAACTTCAATAGATTTTGTCATTTGCTTTGAATACAAACTTGAGACAATCATTTCACTAAATGCTTACAATAATTTCAGAACAAAATTCAAAAAAATGTTATCGAAAGTATGGACCTGAATTAAGGGGGGACACTCCTTTGGGGCCAACTCCGAATCGATCGAAGCGTTGATGTAAACAATCGGACGCCAGCGGAAACACAAAATCGATATTTGGGACGGCTTGATAATACGACATCTAGCGGCAGTACCCGCAAATAAATTTTGTTCCCCGTTACCATGAAGTTGGGTTTGTGTATTTCCTACGCGAAGACAGTGTTGCCGGAAAGTATCGTTTTTCTGACGCTGTTGCCTCATGTCCCGCATGCAATTCTACCCGTGAGGAAAACGATGGAATAGCTACAGCCTACGGCTCGTGGCGAGATTTCGATTCTCGCCGAACGTCCAAGGCCAGCGACCGACCCATCGGTATACAATGTACACAGACGTAGATGAGATAAGGAATGACGCACGAATGAAAATTTAAACTTTTACAATTTGCAATATATTTTAATGAAAATGTCATGAATGAATTGAAGAAATTCTCCCGATTAAAATGCGTCCAAATTCGAATGTAATTGGACAATTGTTACTCATACGTAATGTTCCGGATAAAAATGTTATATTATTGACTCTTTTTGGAAATTGTTTATTAATTGTTATTGCATGATTTGAGTAACCAACCCTAAATTAATATGAATGCTCACTTGTAATTTCGAAAATTAAAAAATGCAATTGTTAATTTAATGAACTAATAAAATATTAATTGTAATTGTTAGCTAGTTAGTAGATCGAATTCTATTCAACACTGTTCGTAACAGAATAATAAAAAAATTCTATTTAACAAATTTATATTATACATTTTATTTACTATTAAATCAAATTAAAATAATGTTACATAAAAGTTAAAAATACCACGAGGTTTACTAAGTTTATACATAAAGTTTAAAAAATTGCATAAAAATTAAAACATACTGCATAAAAGTTAGTAATGAAAATGGGAAAAGGAATATAAAAGGAAAAAGGTTTATGACCCTTTTGTTCCGAATTCTGCTAGTACCGCGCGGACGAAAACGGCTGTCGACCAAATGTCGAACCTTCTGACAACGAGATTAAAAAAGGGAAATAACTGTATACAATGAGTAAAAGAATGTTTCGTTCGATAGCAATAGCCGCTGTGACCGTGCCGAAAAAATATAAAATTAGGGAAGTTATTTCTAAAGGTCTTTCGTACGTATAAAATTCTTAAATTAATATCTTCCAAGCTTTCATTTCACTGTACGTAACATATTAATGTAATGGATTTAAAATACAGGTAACATCTAATTGTCAGAATAATTTTTGTATATATAAGAGAATATGTATTTGTGTAATATAAAATTTAAATATTAAAGAGGAATAAATACATCTCCCATTTTTGTAAAATATAAACGCGGAGAGCTGCATGATTTCTCTCACGCGCTCATGATGAAGACCTCGTCCGAAACCCCGTCCGAAACCCCGTTCGTATCCCGATGCGACGGTTTTACTTTTTATTTTTAATTATTGTATAATTTCATTTTGTAAATTGCCAGTAAAATGAAAGGTTCGAAAATATTAATTTAAGTCTTTATGGTCTGGTCTGCGTTTCACGAGAAAACCATTAAATCGTGAGATATTTGACAAAATGTGACTTGTGCAGCCATCTTGTGTGTTTTCATCGGCGTCTGTCGCAATCGCACACTTTCTAAAATTCTAATTCTTTCAATTAGAATGTGTTTATTGGTGTTTATACGGACCAGACCACCCTGTAGGGAAGTCTACCCGTGAGTTCTATACCAGTGAAAAGTGCATTTGTGCAATTCTCGAGGCTCAAGTTGGTTCCTACGAAATCGAACGTCTCTCTTGCACATCGCATATACATACACGGTTCCCGTTGATTGTGTGAGTGCACGGACCAGCGCACGGGCCACGGAGTCTCCCCCCTTAAGTCTTATAACAGTATTTCTAGAGAATAACTCTCCAATTGTATCATACATTTACCACGTACTTTCTTTATACAGCCTATAATAAATATAACATGTCTTGTTTAAATAAAGCATAATTTGATTTCCAACAGTGTTTATACCTTTGTAACATTGCACGCATTCCAAATTCATTCGTTCACATGTTCTGGAGGAAGACTTGACTCGTATTAGATGGAACTTATTATTCTATGCCTATCTTACTAAAAAATTCCATTCAGCAGATCATGATTATTTTATAACACATACATATAGTATATGGTATATTTTTTTTATAATTAAAGCACAATCGATTCAACTAGAAGCTAAACTATTTATGGGGTTTCCTTTGGAAATACTAACGAACAGCAACGACAGTAAGTTTCATTGCAAAGGCTATTCGTCTCGAAGTCACCACCATTTGTATTCATTTTCCGTCAGCGTGGTTGTACCCGGCAAAGTAATTCGGCTTTTCGCTTAGCATTTTGATTTATCGTTGCGATAAAAGCAACATTAGACCCGTCGGAACAGCCACAGGACGTAGTGTTCAAGTCCCTGGAGTGCAGCGTATTATCTACTCTTAACAACCTTCGAAAACGAGCGGTAACGAGCTGACACACAGCAGCTGTGGTTTATACACTCTTATAATAACCGTTTGATACAAAAGATAGCGACGGCATTAGCTCTGGGCGGTTGCTCTCCTATCAATTTTAGCAATACAGCAAATTTATTTTACTTATATAAGGTAAATGATCCCATTACTGGATACACGAGAACACGATACACTCATTTCAAAGTGTCACAACTATACATTTCAAATAGTTTATTTGGAATGGTGTCAGGAGCAGCAGGCATTAAATTCCATGATTTTTCATTTGAAAGTCAATTGAAAGTAGTGCATGTTTTCGTAGTATTAAATATTATGTCATGTAAGTGGTGGTACAACCGGGTAGGCGGTTTTTCTACATAAAAAAATAAGTCGAAAACATAAAATAAAATTCCTTCATTTGAGACTTCATTTTCGAGAGAAACGACTTTGAAAATCTGCTGGATACACGTGCAATTGAATAGGACTTGCCTAGCGCGTCTATTTATTATATTCTGTTTCTACTTACTACTACGAAAACAAAGTCTCAAATTACAAAATTTTGTTCTACATTTTCAACTTACTTTTTCACGTAGAATCACACCCTCCCGATTGTACGATTAGTTACATGACACCTTATACAGGGTGTAACAATGGGTCACTCTGGGCTGGGGGGGGGTGAATTGGAACAATTTTTTCCTTAGCAACAATGTAATCTGAGGCTTCGTTACCGAGATATTAACGAAAAACCGCGACCAATCAGAGCGCGAGTTTGCCAGCCGAGTTCCCGTGCTAGCGGTGGCTACGCGTTACGCTTGTACTACGAAGCTCCGAACAAGTAGGACAGCATGCATCGCAGGAAACTGCGTATAATAGCAAATAAAAAACACGTAACAAATAAAATCATACTTTTTATTATCTGTCGTTTGTTATTTAAAGAGATTAATGAATGAAACATAAATCTAGGCAAATTCTGTGTAATATAAAAAGACGAATGCATATTTACATTTTGTAAATTCCTTTTTACGAATTTGTAAATTTCCGTTTCAAATAACGTATGAACGAGAAGGTAATGTAACAGAGAATGAACGAGAAGTGATCGTAGTTCGGTATTGGCATAAATATTCGTAGTTTAATAACGGGCAACAATATTACTGATAATGAATACGTTTTATTCAAAAAACCCGAAGAAAAATTTAGGTACAGAAACTTGTAGAATTATCGCCAAAAATAACTCATAGTTTGCGTTAAATTGAAAAAATTATAATCAGCAACAAATTGGTTAGAACTCACCCTTTCGGAAATTCACCTGCAGTTTGGAAACCCGTGTCGCTAGGTCACTGAACCGATCCTGGTCATTAACTCCGAAACGGTTTATGGCAGGTTATTGCCCAGTTCGAAGATGATCGCAGGTATACCTACCAGCCGAGGTTAAGGGTTGTAACATCAAGTGCGTTCGGGTTATTCCACCCAATACGTATTCACTTCACTGCACGACCACTAACATTGATCAACCGACACAATCACTTAATGTATTTTTAATCCAACGTGTTGTTCCTACGTTAGGAAAATTTGTGGCCCCGAAAGGGGCCAATTGTTTTCAATTTATCAAATGTTTTACGTAGCCAAACACTTTCAAAGCAGCAGCCGCATATCCGTTATTCTGTACGTACCACCAGAACATTGCATAATACTCCCGTGAACTGAACATCTCTGTCGCCCGATTGCTAACCAACTGACAGAATCTTTCCGAAAGGGCTTCCTCTACCCCCAAGTAGTTTCCCATCGTTACATTGTGAGTTCACTCCCACTGTGGCAACAAGATTTAGGTAAAAAGAAACCAGCGTTCTAGGAAAACACGTGCTTTGCAGAAGTGCAACGAACGAACCGTCGTGCAGTTTCACCGAAGCGCGAGCTCCGTTAATTTCCTGTCAGGATACCCATTGCTTCGAAATAAAAAGCAGAAACTACGTTTTCCTCGAGGAGCAGGAAAAAAAATTTCACGGAGACACGTTGAGTTGACGCTGCTTACCCTTATCCGAGCACTTTAGCAGAGGCCGGAGCGGACGTTTCGCTACAGGACGCAAGGAATTTTTATATCTGCAGACTGAGTTTCAACAATTTGAGGATCAACCAGCAACGCATACCGTAACAGATATATCTGGAAATCGTTAAAGTGCTCTATGTATATAATTATACGTTTTGAAGTATTCCATCTGATACAAAATACAAGAAAACATAAAACATAATGTACTTATTGTACATATTGTACTTATGAATTTATATCTCGGAAACTATCTGTCATATTCGGTTGATTCCACTTTCTGTTTTAATCCTGAAGGATCAGCCTTCCTAAATAAATTTCTTCGAGTTCGAAAAAGTAATTTCTGCAATACTAAAATTATTAATAAATTCTTATTGTGCACATTTTACCTCGAGGTTACAATTTTTAAAATCCGAAATAAAGACTACCATATTTGACGAAGTGTTTTCTATAAAATAATCCTATCGGTAGGGTGATGCGGTTCATATTAATGTCGCAGTAAGCTATTAAAGACAGCAGTACGCCCCGGTTCAGATAGAAGAACTGGGCGCTCCGCTATTACCCCTTCAACGTGGTTGAGAGCAGCTAAAAAGAAATACGTATCAAATATTTTGATTAGAACTACAATCTCACAGATTTGTATAAAAACCGGCGATTGTCAAAATTTGGGATTGTTCCGTTGTGAGTCTACGTCTGCTACGAGGCCGAAGCAATTAGTTCGTAAATAACCGAATCGTCCGCTCCGGCCTCTACTAAGGTGCTCGAACAAGACTAAGCAGCGTCAACTGAACATGTGTCCGTGACATTTTTTTTCCTGCTCCTTGAGGAAAACGTAGTTTCTGCTTTCTATCTCGAAATAATGGATGTCCTGGCAGTAAACTTACGGAGCCCGCGCTTCGGTGAAACTGCACGACGTGTTTTCTTAGAACGTTGGTTTCTTTTTACCTAAATCTTGTTGCCACAGTGGGAGTGAACTCACAATGTAACGATGGGAAACTACCTGGGGGTAGAGGAAGCCCTTTCGGAAAAATTCTGTCAGTTGGTTAGCAATCGGGCGACAGAGATTTTCAGTTCACGGGAGTATTATGCAATGTTCTGGTGGTACGTACAGAATGACGGATATGCGGCTGCTGCTGTGATAGTGTTTGGCTACGTAAAACATCTGATAACGAATTCTTCTAATGTAGGAACAACACATTGGATTAAAAATACATTAAGTGATTGTGTCGGGTGATCAGTGTTAGTGGTCGTGCAGTGAAGTGAGTACGTATTCATTTCATTTACAACCCTTAACCTCGGCTGGTAGGTATACCTGCGATCATCTTCGAACTGGGCAATAACCTGCCATAAACCGTTTCGGAGTTAATGACCAGGATCGGTTCAGTGACCTAGCGACACGGGTTTCCAAACTGCAGGTGAATTTCCGAAAGGGTGAGTTCTAACCAATTTGTTGCTGATTATAATTTTTTTAATTTAACGCAAACTATGAGTTATTTTTGGCGATAATTCTACAAGTTTCTGTACCTAAATTTTTCTTCGGGTTTTTTGAATAAAACGTATTCATTATCAGTAATATTGTTGCCCGTTATTAAACTACGAATATTTATGCCAATACCGAACTACGATCACTTCTCGTTCATTCTCTGTTACATTACCTTCTCGTTCATACGTTATTTGAAAAGGAAATTTACAAATTCGTAAAAAGGAATTTACAAAATGTAAATATGCATTCGTCTTTTTATGTTACACAGAATTTGCCTAGATTTATGTTTCATTCTTTAATTTCTTTAAATAACAAACGACAGATGATAAAAAGTATGATTTTATTTGTTACGTCTTTTTTATTTGCTATTATACGCAGTTTCCTGCGAAGCATGCTGACCTACTTGTTTAGAGCTTCGTAGTACAAGCGTAACGCGTAGCCACCGCTAGCACGGGAACTCGGCTGGCAAACTCGCGCTCTGATTGGTCGCGGTTTTTCGTTAATATCTCGGTAACGAAGCCTCAGATTACATTGTTGCTAAGGAAAAAGTTGTTCCAATTCACCCCCCGAGTGCCCCATTTCCGGGTCGGACAACATTTTTGTTACACCCTGTATAAGATTCCACAAAAAATAAAAACTTCAGTGAACTTTATTATAGGTTTAACTATATGAAGTCTTAGATAATCGCTATTTATAAAATTCGCAGTTCAATTGTCAGTGACTAAACATTTCTTACTTTTTGAAATTGTGAATGGGTAATCCAATGTTTTTATAATGCGCAATATAGAAATTTTTTCCTGAGTTCTCTAGTTTGATTAAATATATGAAATTCTTACACTTATTCTTTGTCTTTCGTTATTATACGCTTGTCGTATGTTAGTTTGGCAAATTCAATTTACTCAATTTGTGCCACATAAAAAAGAACCACCTGAAATATATTGCCTTACCTTACACGTAAACTAAGGGACACATTTAATTTTCTTATTCATATTCATTATGAACTTAAATTCTAGTCAAGGTTATATAACTGATGAAGAAGAAACTACTATAATTGAATTTAAAAGACATTGCTTCTTGCATTCTGTAACCCTTACAAACAAGTGTCACAAAATATTCAGCACCAATTTTTCCAATACAGGGTATCAATTTTTTCACGTACATAGCAAAACCAATATCTTGTTAATTCCTGACATAAGTTTTCGGTCACTGGTGAAAGTCACTGATGAAATTAGATGCTCGTCACAATTGTTAACAAAATAGTAATTTACTGTTTTGTTAAAACGTTTACGTTCCGTTTAAATAACATTCTTTCCATTACTATTTAACGTCCCAAACATGATATCGTTTCATATTAAAAATATTTTTGTCTGCTAAGAATTAAGTCTTAATCAATCTTGATTCGCTTCATCTTTAATGGTCAACGTTGCGCCTGTAATATCGAACCGAAAAGAAATTAATGTGCCCATTTTTGCGTGAATTTATATGCTCGAGATGTTGTAGGACTAGGAAATATTAATCCGGAGTAATGTATCGAATCTAGTTGATGCCATGTTTCAAGGTCATTGAACGAACGCCAAACATCGTCCGCTTTAACTTTTACTTTGCGCATCGTATCGCGTACCTTCCGTTGCTTCGTAAATACTAATAAAACTGCGAGGGTGCACGCTGCGTCTAAAATAAATTGAACCGGCCTTGGACACGGAGCCACTTCTGACGAACGTTCATGTAAATTTCAAATATACGTCGGTCAGGAATACGAACGGGCAAAAATGTCGGGGAAAGAAGTACCAACATGTACGACGATAATTTTGTTTTTAAACGTCGCCCCATCGTTCTCAGGGAATACAGTTAATGGAGAAATTACAACTAATGTGCAGGCAAGGTTAAGAGGTTACGTACTTTTTACAGGTCGGTTAATAGGGTTATATTTGTGAACCTTTTTCATAAGAGAATGTTTTATTTGATAATCAAGATATGCATCCTTTTGTGTATAAATTAAGCTGTAGGCTCATATTAAAAGAAATAATACCCCCGCAATAATACCCTCGCAACCCCTTCCCCCAAGGCCTCTTCACAGTTACAGCATTTGCGGTAACAGAAATATCTCCGAGACTACTGGGCTGACTTAAATAAAATGTAGCATCAATATTCTTAAGACTAATAGATAAGACTAAAAGATAATCTAGTACTTATCTAAGCGATTTTTTTATGTATCTCTTGTCTTTCTAAATGAAGAAAAGAAAATGAAAATTTAAGTCGATCATCGCATGCTTGTATTTGAATAGTTGCCATTTTTACAAAAATAATTTTTTTTAGAAAATCCGTACGTGTAACGGAAATTAATCTTATATAGTTTAAAAACAATTTGTTACATTTGATTTCTGAGCTATTGTTCCAAAGTTACATATCCTGTCAGCGACCTATGTTTTTCTGTAAAGGGTCTAATAGATTAATCGTATATTAAAATTTCTGCATATTTTTCTATTAACTTTTTTGAAATCTTTTAAAACATTGCACTAAAATTAGGTAATAAAAGTTTTATGTGGAAACTATAAATTATTTCTGAATACCAATTTTTAAAAAAGCTTATTTTCCCGGCCATCACAGTGGTGTTCAGCCTTAAACAATTTCCTCGATATACGTACAAGTTATGTTGGAATATAGAAATTTCAATTCGTGTCTTTAACGATTATTGGTTCAGCGTCATATCGATTTACGTTTTTGTCGACGTCGATGGTTTTCGAATATTCGCTTGACGAAGAGACGTTTTGGTTTCTTCTCCTTGTCGATTAGTACGATGTTACATACATACTGTTACGTGTTACCCGATAGGTAACACGTGTTGTATAATGTTAAAGCGAGAGACGTCAGGTTAGCGGTGTCGTTTTGGTAACGAAGCCCAAACAGGGACAAAGTAGAGTTGAGGTACGATCGTAGAATAGGAAAGACGTGTCAAGATAAGTACTCCTCCTCTTTAAATAAATAATTCTTCTTTTTATAAACATTGCCTTTATATTTTGGGATCATGCCACGCCCACGCATCAATACGTAGTATTCAGTTATTGTAATTATATGTGTAATAGTAATATAATCTATACAAGTATATCCACTTACTTTTTACGAGCGTACTCCAGCTCTAACAAGTTACGATGACTGAATATCGGAAGGACGTCATGTTATTCACTCATACAACAGGACTCTGTAGTCTTCTTAACACATATCACACTACGTACAACGTCCTCTTATATCAAAAACGTAAGTTTAATAAACCAATTTATAGTGTTTGGATATATGTATTGCTCTAGTTGTTACATACCTACAATACAAAGTTTGTTTTCTTATTTCTATTTGCATCTCATTGACTACTATACAGCATGTTTGATAAAAGGGTTTAAGACTTTAAAGGCTTATAGTTCTCACTGAGTGGAGTAAAAAACGTCTAATCAGCATAGGTCCTAAAATAAATCGAATTAGTAGAATCAATTTTCACATTTACGAGCGTTGGATGTCGTAAGTGAGTCACTTCGCAATAAAGCTCTTTCAATAAATATGCAATTGTAACATTTTTATGTCTGCAATTCAAGGTAGAGTAAATTTCCACACCATAAATATTTGTCATACATTTATGCATAATCGTGCTGCGTATGTTTTCCATATTGAATTCCATTATATTATATAAGTTTATTATATAAGCTCTGTTGTTAATTTCGTAACAGTATTACCAGAGTGCAAAAACATCGGCCGAAGAACAAGACGACAACGATGGCTAGGATTATTAAAGCTAGTCAGTCGACCGAAAGCGAAACCTATTATGAGTCTATTCTTTCTCGTCTGAAAGTGAACATCGAAAGTTCGTCCCTGTGATTCAAGTGGCTGGTTCCATCGAAGTGTGTACTTCGCACTCCTGCTGTGAAGAAAGGGGATGATGGACGCGCACGAACGCACTGAAGAATCGCTTCGACAGTAGACCGTGGGGGAGGGGGGGGGGGGGGGGGGGTCGTACGAGAAAAACCGGAAGCTGGACCGCCCGCCACGGATTTTCTTTACTGCAAACGACGGGGTCTCCTTGCATCGAAGATCGGGAAGGTAGAGAAACTTGTACGAGGGTGCCGAGGCACTCGTTTTACAACGTATAAAGAGCCTGAAGAGCTTCAAGTATACATATTTTTTTCGTATGCTTTTTGTCGGCTGACTTTTAAATTGGCTGTTGATCAAAGACTATGAAACTGTAGAATGTTGTTCCATTGGAGGGTCCCCTTTTGGATGGGACGTCTCGAATTGCGTGAAATACGCGTCCACTTTTGTGAATTGCTGACGTATAAATTACATACACGATGACAGATATTACAGAAATAAATGGCTAAATTTATTTGACTGACTTTAAGAATAGAAGGGGGTTATGTTTTGGTGTATACAGAATCGAAATAAATTGAAGGTTCCTGTCCAGTTTACACTATCTTCTTTCATTAATTGATTAATATTTTCGATTTTTTATTTTGCGTATCTTAGTCAGCTGTGTTTCCCTTTAACTGTTCGTTCCAGTGATCACTTGTAAATATGAAATATTTACAATAATCTCTTTATCTACTCACATCGGGTTCAAATTGAGAACAAAATGATGAATTTTTATTAAACGTAGAGTCAAGAAAATACAAGTTTGACCTACGGAACATATAACCATTGCTGTTTAATCCTTAGAGGGTGAAAAGCCTGTTTTTAGGCTTCAGAGGACTTGCTTATTTTCCATAGCATAGCACTATACAAATATACAAATGCTCTCACTTGAAAATATAAAAAGTCATGAAAAAATCTGCCTGTTTTCGAAAGGTTAATTTGTTACGTTTGAACTGTTTTTGATTTATCACGAACAATATTTAATTATTTACATTCCTTTTCATGGAACAAGTCCAGCTGTATAAATATAAATATGTACGTTCTACATTAACACTGCATAATTTGTTTGTAATATTTTATACCATACATTATTTAAATAACGCAGAAGTGCCAAATGTTTTGAAAATATAACTTTTTTCGGAACTTTGTATAAATTTCTTTACAGGTGTATTATTAAGTCAGATATTAAAATATACTAGACGTGCAAAAAATGTTTAACAGAAAACAACACCCGGAATGTGACATTTTCTACATGTCTTAATAAGTAAAATGTTTTTGAACAATTTATATTAATTATCATATCTGTATAATATATAAAACTGTAATCGACTTATTGAAACGCTCATTGAATGACCGAATTTATTAATTTCAAATAGTTTCGAAAACTGAATTAAAGAATATCAGACAAGAAATAAAAGCAGGTAGGGTATCAGGATTTACATATATGTATAAGTGGTAATAAAATATTCGTATAGTTTATATGGAATTTGGACTTACTATCAGATAACGTATGTAGAAAGGTAGGGATAATAGGAGAAGAAAAATATCCAACAGATGTTCATATTTCCGGGAGACTCCACACTCCACGAGCGTAGTTTACTGCAAGAAGTATCTGTTGTATTCTGTGTGAAATATTAGGTCACATCCAGAGAACACCTGACAATCTGTACTGTCGGTCGTTGAGAGTTTCGGGATGCGTGCCAAGTGCCCGCTTTGTTTCGAAAGCTCGAGAAGTAGGAGTTAAAAGGAGCGAAAGGAGAAACGAAAGGGACGAAGGAGAGGAATGAAAGGGTACGTCGGTGGTAATCGTGCCTTTCTTTGTTTCTGTAGTTAAAAGCTATTACACCGCGATCGAATGCTCTTAAAGCGTCAGCCTCCACTATTTTTTGTTCTGCTCCGGCCGTATCTCCCTTCTTTACGAGCGCAAATTACGAACGAGTTAAAGATAAATCGACTGCGATCCGTTCGGCTGGTTAACGAAGACAAAATCGCATTTTGTAGAACAGTCTGCAATTACAGAACGAATTAATTACAAAAATTCTTAGTTCCTTTAACATGTATCAGAAGTCTGTAAGAAAAGCACAGAGCATGAATGAAGATACAAGTTTGAGGTAGAGGTGGCACTTGTACCATACAATTATTAGGTTTCAGTAAAGTCTAACATGTGTACTGTGAAACAGTGTTACGTATGGTCGCACAAACTGTACAAGGAGAGGTATAACGCTCTAGAGGCCCGGAAGGGTGGAAATTGAAAATTTATCAAAGAATAATGATAATTTAAAATAATAAAATATGTAGGATCAGAGGTAATAGAATTATGCAGAAACAGGATAATAAATTTATTAAACACTTTAACTTTATAATTCACAAATACAATATGAAACACTATAATTAAATATATTAATATATTTTCTATACCGTCCGTCTCTATTGCTAGAAAAACACCATTAAAAATGGTCGGCATTGACATAATCCATTCTATTCTCTCTTGTACTCACAACCAAATTACTCTCTCTCTCTCTCTC
>NW_015374308.1:306673-452433 GCF_001272555.1 Dufourea novaeangliae | reverse complement strand
CTCTCTCTCTCTCTCTCAGTCTCTCTCACAGATGCAACAAACTACCTCTTGTTATAAACAACTCAACTCTTCACTGCGGCAATTAACACAAAACGACACGACGTTCGCAGTGAATACAAAACAATCAATATCACATATACATATATAATAAAATTACCCTACAAATATAGTAGGTAATTTGGATTGGTTTGATTCTGCTTGAATTTGTTAACTATGTTAAACCGTTTTTCAAATTAAACTGTTTTATACGAGTGTTGTCTGCATATAAATATTAATGTCTGACTATTGTATAATTAATCTCATTTTCCGAGTATTTGATTTAGACCATTTTTTATTTTATTACATGTGTACAGGCTGTGTTAACCAATTGATATGTATTAACCTCTACTTCGTTAGGAAGCAAGGGATGATTCAGGAAAAATTATATCGTAAAACGTCTTTAAAGTTGCTGTGAATTTACTTTTTATATAATCGGATGACGGGTGTTTATGAAAATATAAATTCTCCTAGATTAACATAGAAACTGGAACTCAGCAGAAAGTTTATTTTACCAAATATTCTATTTAGTTTCCAGTTAGAACATCACCGGTGTTAAACCTTCTGGTCTATGGTAAGGGTGAGGGGGCATGGCGTTGTAGCGAGGTAAGTTGGGGTATCGTATCTAAACGTTAACTAAAAGATGCTAGACACGTGACGAATACACAAATAGGAAGCTAGTATGTTATAATAGCTGGGTCGCCGTCAAGAATGTGTGGTGGAGAGCACGCGTCTTTTGCTTATAGCTGCAAAAGTCGGTGAAACTGTTCGCTTGCTACATTAATCTTGTTTTGTGTGACAACAAAATTTATAATTATAATCTGAATTTCATCTGTTTTAATGTGAAGTATTCAGAAATAGAATCAGAATAGAATTCAGAAAAAAAAAATATCTTTTTATGTGTTATGCAAATATATTAATTTCTGGAAAATAATGGTTACAGGCAAGATGGAGTCTTTGATACGGGGAATAGTGGAGTATTTTATTATTGAGTCTTACGCTAGGATTTGGAATAAAGGCGCGTAATCAACTATAACTAACAATTGTACATACATTTAGAACCGCAAATGTTTGACAATAAACGTGTTTTTAATGTGAGTTGGGCGCAAAAACTGACTTCCCTAATAACCAGTTGTCTACAAGTTTCGAGCATATTGCCAACAATAAATGTCAAAATTTGTCTAAAAAACCAATTGTCTAAAAAACCGATAGCCATCTGTTTCCGCATTTGACTTGGTTTTACGAGCAGGTGTTACGAGCCGAGGGTTAAAGGCAGTCTTCGTCGTAGCCGAGGTCATAGGTAGTATGTTAGGAGCGGACGAACCAATGCTTATTTCATCAGCGGGAGCCGCTTTAGCTCGAAGGAATAGATTGGCTTCGTAACTTTGTAATTCAGAATACAGTATGGTTCGAGCGGTAAAAGTGTACTGTTGTGGGTTTTACTCGAGCTAGGAATTCAGATATGTTTCAAGGCTTGTAAATGAATTGAATTCTATGTTTATAAAATAAATAATACAAATATATTCTAAATCAGTCGTAGTTTTTCTCATTTGACTTTACAATTGTTTGAGTTGCAAGTGTCGCGGAAACTAATTCCTTCCTTCTCTGATGTTCACGCACCAAGAGAGAGTGCGGGGTCACGCCAAAGTAATGCCTAACAGTAAATTTCCGTACTGTATGGTTATGGATGCTTGAAGGGGATTAACTCGATCTTGCTAATACATCTCTCGTCTATGGAAGTCAGACTCGAAATGTGATCGTCGGGGATACATCCGTGGCCTTTTATGTGTATGGTATACCCGAAAAGCGGTCCAAAAGTCACGTATCCATCCTCTGATCGGAACTGTAATTCCTGGAAAATCTAGATCATTGCATCAGCACGGAAACGACGGCCCTTATCGCGAGCCTGTACATTCTAGCCTCCAAGAAAGGGTCAATGGTTAAAACAAAAGTCTTCTTTGTTGTTGTAGTTCGTGACACAGGCAACACCAGCTGATAAAATGGTAATGCAAATTGGCAGAAAGTCTTGCAACATGAGATATGTCAAATTCAGGGCAAAACCGAACAAGGGTTGCGCAAGCCAATGTGCTGCATATGTTGCTGTTAATGTGCGTGCAAGTTGTTTATACCGAATCTTGCATCAAACTTGTAGTCATAACTTTATAATAGGCATTGGATAAAATTTAGCTTTGCAGGTTTGGCTGATAGGGTTCCTGCGTCTTCTCTAGTCTTCTGGACTCCAGGTCGAAAATAAGAATAGATTTAATGAAAAATAATAATAGAATTAATACTAATGTAGGATTTTATTGTATAATACTGTAAGTTGTGAATATAGTGTAACAGTGAAAAGTGTGTGTGTGTGTGTACCTTCCCAATATTTTAATAAAAAAAACACACATTTCCTCTCTATCTCTAACGCACTTATGTGTATGAAAATTCTAGAATATATTGATTTAAAACAGCTAATCGATAATATTCATTGTTGAGACATCTAGAATTTTCACGACAGACGTGACGTAATAAAGAGAGAACTTGTGCGTGCGTGTGTGAGACTCTAGAAAATTCGGGAAGATTCCAGAGCCTCGAGAATTGATAAACGAAAGCGAGGAATTAAAAGGCTCGCCCTGTGCTGCGGCAAGCAGTATTTTGCAAGTCACTTCTAAGTTAATTTCTACTTGAATGTAATAATTATGACCCCCCGTCAAAACGGGGAATTTAAATAAAATAATTCCTACAATAATATGTAATTTCGAAGAAATACGTATTTATATCCATTGTGAAAATACGTAGGTAAAACCATCTTGCTCTATATTTGATACCCCGTATTACCCCGTAGTAGGGGCAAGACGATTTCTCTTTGTGTTTTTTTTAATGCTTAATAACTTAAAAGTCTGACTTTATATTGTCCCAAGCTTGTGCTAGATACTAGCCAGTTAACTTATAATTGTATTCTGATTCATAAAAACTTAGTTAAGAGATACAATTATCACTTTATTTGCATTTTTTCTTAGCTTGTCCATCATGCTTCTCTTCCGGTACGAAGTTTTAGAGAACAACGTTTGCTATATAGTGTTTAAAACTGTACTTTAATGACGTATCGAAAAAGTTAACGTGTCTTGTTTGTAGTAAAATATCGTTCTTCTAGGTACTTCAAGTAATTTTTATTTCAACTAAATTTGAACTTTTCCTAACCAGACATCTTATGCCTACATACTAAAAATCACAGTTATTTTCGTATGAATTTTAAGCAATACTGTACTCCTTGTATTTTTCCACCCAACTTGATAACAGTTTTTTGCTTAGCTCGTATATTATTTACGATTGATCAGTTAATTTACTACAACTAACAATATAACCTCCTCTATTCAATAATCACTAATAAATACGAAATACGTCGTAATCCTCAGAAATGGTGTTAAACGAGGTAGGTCGATTCCAAATTCATTGTCAGTCTAAATAACGTTACTCCACTTAACTCTCTATAACACGGTTAATTCGTTCAGTATTATATCAAAACCGTGTTGACGCTTCCCAAATAGCACAGAAACGTCATATGTATGTCCGGACAAGAGAATGTACATATGTTCTGGACGTTCGGTATCTACATACGGAGGATGTCCTCGTTAAAATCTATAATCGTCCTAGGAAAGTCCTATTTACAAAATAACATTCTTTGTATGTTTTGGGAACGTTTAAAGATTTTTTAAACACGCTATGGTAATGTCTTAAAAAGCGTATAAAAAACGTTTCCCAAATGTTTAAAATTACGGTTAGATTTCATTCTGTGCCAGATGATAGAAGTTAGGTTAGGTTTTGCATTGTGTTTAATAAATAAAAGATTAACTTTCTTACGATTTCCGCAGTTATGATCTTTGTGTATATTGTGTTCATTTTTATATTCAAAGGAAAATATTGATTCTGTGTAGGTTAGAGACAGTTTAAAAGAACCACTTATACAAAGCAAACTACTGATTCTGTGTTGGTTAGAAACAGTTTAAGGAGAAAGTACTTTTTCAAATTTTCTGATATTTCTGCAGAAAACCATTAGTGCTGTTACAGGTACTTCTCTATTAGTTCTGTAAACTCTAAAGAATGACATCTTGCTCATGGGATTCTGTCACCTTGCACGGAATGACATTGAGCCAAAATTACTTTAGAAGACTTAAGAAACGCATAGTTCTAGGAGATGCGGAATTTAAGTCTTGGGAACCTCCGTAGAACTTCCGAGACGGACGTTTCCAGAACATCCGAAATTGAAGTCCTAAGGACATTCGTAAGACTTCAGAGACGGACGTTTCTAGAACATCCAAAATTTATGTCTTCGAACATCCTAGGAATGTCCAAAATGGACGTAGAATATTCGGATATAAACTGGACATGTAACGGACGTCTGTTGGATGTACGGTGCTATCTGGGTTAACAACTCAGCACTTTTGATTCTCTATGTGAATGAATGTGAAAACGTGTCCATCGAACACTACTAGATTGTTTAGGGTTATTCGAGACTTATGTCAACCAAAACATTTGTGTTTTGTGAAGGTTGTCGAAGTTTATTAAGTTCGGTTATATGGAAACAGTGATATAAAAATACCGTGTTACAGGATGGATGTCGCAATCTTCGTATCATGTTATATCGAAACCATGTTTTCAGAGTATCGTGTTATAAGAGAGTTGAGAGTATGTAATTTTGTCAAAAATTATTCTCTCTAGAAGGAGAAGAAATGTTAAGTTAAAAAGGAAGCATAATAAAAGAGTTGCAGTTAAAGAAAAAGATTTTCAAAGAAGGTAAACAGATGGAAAAAAGGTCGAAAGGAGTGAATGATAGGAGCTACATTTCCCAGTGCCTTTTGCCTTCTTCCGCGGTTAAAAGGTACTACACTGCGATCGAAAACACCTACCTAAAGCACTTGCTAAGAGCCTTTTCTAACCCATTACAGTAGACGCTGTTGAAAAGGTATGTTGCCCTCTGGACAGGTTCAAAAAGGTTTAAAGCGCGACTGCCCGATACATACAGATCACTCGGAACAATGATATCAGAACGGTGCTATTGTTTTGACAAGTAGATAAACATATCCAGTGCCTGTATTTGGTAGTATACGATTGTGGATATCATTCCGTTGCAGTCACTACGGTCGAGATGAAAGCAATCGCCTTCATAAGGCGACATCTTCAACTCTAAATTGTATCAGACATGCGATACTGCAGGTTACAGTCTAACGGCTTTAAAGACATGTCATTGTGCCTCGTTGGTACAGAGACAAGTAGTCTACTACGTATACCACGTAGTATCGCGACGAAACAAGAATCTACGAGATTGTCTCGTAAAACGGGGTAGTGAAAGGAAGCTTTTTTATTTTTCAAACCAGAAAGAATTACAAATTTAAATTTAATTGATTCGTAAGAAATGAATGTAAGAAATAAGATTTGAAATTTCATATTACCGTATAATTACATTATACACAAAAATTAATTGGCTACATTATTAATAATTTGTTTGGTTATTTTTCCCATATGTATTATAAAATACAATTTTGTCTCAAAAGAATAGTTCATTATACATATGTATATAAGTATATTGTTGAGTGATAAACTGGTTTTGTTGTTTGTACAAGACATTTACCAAACAATGATTAAATAACAATAACGTTTAAGTTTAATAGTAGGAATAATAATTGTGAGACATCTTGAACTAAAATAAATTTATCGAGGAGAGTAATATTATTTATAAGAGAAATCAACAGGAATCGTAAAAATAGATGGAGAGTATAGTATATTAAGATTAGGCGGAAAACTTATTAAAATTGAAAATTAATTCTATTTTCATGAAACATTGTATTCACAATATAAAGTAAGACTTTTTAGTACGAGATTTTGTGTATAATCTGTTCGACACACTTTTGAGTCATGATTTTTTTAATATGATTGAAAATTACTGATAGTACATATTACATATTTTCGACAAATTCATTGGAAAACAATAACATTAATAAAGAAGCTAATAATGCCGTAGCAGGTTGACAATATTTTTTAAGAAATAAAAAATTTACACAATTTTTTATTTCATAACTCTTATTCTTAAAGTCTACTAAAATAAATCTAATACAATGGCTTGGAGATGCACAGATAATAAATATTCTTTACATCTCAAAGATTAATATGAGAATTTCTAGTGAATGAAACTACAGTGGATGTTTCAAAACCAAAATTAGTAGAGCAATATAAGCTTTTGAACGAAAGAATTACTCGAACAATTAAACAGTAAATTTCTAATGGACTATCAGAAAGATTATTAGAAGCAGCCAAAATTAAAAATGGAAAATAACGTAAATGAATCATTTCTTCGACATTCTTCACGACGGATTGATTGCATAGATTAACCTTAAGGAACGAAGAATTAAATTCTGCTGGTACCTACATGAAACCATTTAACAACATGGTAAACATCATCTAAGCTAAAATCGAATTAAGAAAATATACTTACGTACATCGCTTGATCGTTATACTTACATGTAAACTATTGGTGTCAAATTGATAATACATTCGTAACCAGCAACGTAGTCCTACGTCATTTTAAAATATTTAGATGAGTACCAGTAACGTAGTTCTACATCAGTTAAAAATGTGTAGCATTCATCACCCGTTTTTTTTAGCAAGATGATCATTACCTTGGGTGGATACTTTCTTTATATAATTTTTTTATATTTTTTCTTTTGCTGTGGTTCAACGTTTTAAAAATGTGAATTTTAACGCGTTATACTTTTAAGTAGCAGAACATTGCGGTATCCAGCTAAGGCTTTTGTTTTAAAACCACCGGCTGCAAATGCGTTAAATTAAAGGTTTCATTGATAAAGAATATAATTAAACACTAAAATCTGAGTTTGAGTCAAATTGATCCGAACAGTGCACGAGGTTTAAGAAATATTGTTGAAAACATCCCACAACAAACAACAAGAGAAATATCGTTTGGATAGCGTTGAGGAAACTACGTGTGGTTCTTGTTTCATTTGTGGAAACATTTTACATGCACAAACCTAATATACAGAGTGTCTCAGCTAACTTGATCACCTCGAACAATAACTTAACGGTACACTTTATAAAATTTTCAGGCATGGAACTTACATGGCATCAACGGGCACACCTTATAAGGTACGTGCCTTTTTTGTGGCTGGAGGAATTTCAGAGATTTCAAGATCACCTTGATTTTTTTTAACAAAATGACTTATTTTTTGTACCATAGTCCGATAGAGTACCAAATTCTGAATAAAAATGTGTTGACCTTCATACGTCGTAAACCTAATAGTTAACAAGATATTTACAAAATAATCGCTGTATTCAAGTTGAGGGACATCAATTCGGGTACCTATATCTAGATTCCAGATAGTGAGTACGTATTAAAAATTGTGTTGCTAATATCTAAGTTAAATATCAGGTTTAGGACGCATGCAGGTCAACACAGTTTTACTCAGAATTTGACACCCTATCCATCTATGTTACAAAACATAGGTGATTCCGTTAAATAAAATCTCTGAAGTGCCTCCAACCACAAAAAAGGCACGTACCTTATAAGATGTGCCACTTGATGGCATTTAAGTTCCACGCCTGAACATTTTCATAAAGTAGTGTACCGTTATGTCATTGTTCGAGGTGATCGAGTTATCTGAGACACCGTGTATATGGTGGGGGCGGAAGCTTTTGTGAGTAACTATATACTTCTAGATGCCTAATTTTTCATTCTATTGTCCGGCAAACGAGTCAAATAGGGACCTTTTCTTCGACTGATTATCTTCTTATCTGACCTCTACAGTTTTCGCAAACAGCAGTTATCGTGGCTTGAATTGTTGGGCGATTTCACTCTTTCCCCCTTCTGTCTCACGATCTGATATTCACCAAGTTCGGGAATAAATGGGGGAGCCAGCTAACTGCGCAGTTCGCAGCAGTCAAGTTTGCCCATTCGAATTTCAACGACAACGGTCAATGACGCAGCTATCCTGTCCTCGTAAAACCGTCGATCCGTGAGACGAACATGCGAAGACGGAACAGCATTTCCGCAGAACTAATTTCCGTGAGAGAACTAAGGGAAAACGGTGGCATTTATCTCGACCGGAGTGGACTTCTAGAGTGTCAGCTCATATTACATTTTGACATGACGATTACCGATTCCTTTACATCGCCACCCCAAACTGAAAGTTCATATACATGAGCCGTTGTTCTTCAAAGTTGTACAAGTCCAAATTTATTCATACATTGAAATACCTATTAAGGGTTTGCGTTTGAATCAACTATAAAATATTGGCAAACGTTAAGAAAATTCGGGTAGTGTTTTTAAAACTATAAACTTGTTCAATTTTTTATGTAATAATAATTAATGAAATTGATAAAGGGTATGAACAAACGATTTTTTTAGCTACAAATGGACTCATACCACTTTTAATAAGAACAAATTATGAAAAATATGAACAATAGCAATTTTAAATTTATATTTTAATTGAAGTTGGCTTTTCTGAAATGTATTTTTTTAATGTAAGAAATAATAATTAAAATGCAGACATGTAACTAAACGAATAATCGACTTTATTAAAAAATATTTTCAATTATATTATTTAAGAATTTATAAATAAACAACTGTGAAAAGTAAATTACTTCTTTAAGATAACTAATAATAGCAAATTTATGCATATTTCAACTTATTTCTCTTTTACATTTACAAGGGAAGTTCGGTAACCCGAAAATTCCGATTTTTTTAATCTTTGAAGGTTTGTAAAGGACCTCAATAGAAGTATAGCGCAATTTTTGTTTTTGGCCCAATTTTAGTTCTTCAAGGTGAAAACATCCCTTGAAGGAGTTGAAGGTAGATAGGTGTTTCTGTATTTCCCTGTATATCTTTAAAACTATCGTAGATATAAAAAAATGGTTATAATAAAAATTGAATGGTTTTTTATGCTCTATGAAACGATGCAATTAAATTGATAAGAATTTTTTGTGTAAATAAAAACATCCCCCCACTTTTATTAATTATCAATTTAATTGCATCGTTTTATAGAACATAAGAAACCATTTAATTTTTATTATAACCATCTTTTTATTATTATAAATTAAGATCAACTGAATTTTTTTTAAAACGGTATACGCTATATTTCTTTACGGAAATTAAAAGCGCATTGAAAATTAAGTAACTAAGTATTAAGGCATAATAGGTCTGAAGTTGCTATTTATTGAGATATTTACAATAAAATTTTTATTGTAGAAGGTGATTAGTTTGACAAATAACGCGTACGCATTTTCTAGCGTACTTTTTTGTACGTGAAGTAATGATAGTTCTTGGATGTATTTTGGAGTTGTCCATAGTCCCATAAAATATCTCAGTGAATACCCACTTTAGACCTATTATGCTGTAATATTTACAATTAGTTATTTACTTTTTAATGCTCTTTTAATTTTTGTAAAGAAATACACGGGGTTTCATTTTTAAAATAAATCCAGTTAATCTTCAGACTTCTACCTATGAACACCATAGAAAAAGGGTAATTACACTAACGTATGTGTCCTCGTTGAAACCATGCAACTTTTGTGTAAAACAATTTTTAGTACAGCAAATAATTTGGAATGATGCTCTTTAAATGTTATATTATGCATACTAAAGAAAGAATTCGTCAATGATTGTATTATCAAAATAGTATAAGAAAAATGTTTTAAAAGAAAAAATTATAAAAAGAAGTAAAATAGAGCGATCAAAATATTTCATAGTCGGTTTTCTTATTTATTGTAAATAAAAATAAAAACTATAAGAAAAAGTTATTTTCAAACTGAAAAATATTACACAAACAAAAATTTATTTGATAACGAAGTACGTACACTTTTATTCCATTAATACTCTTGTCAGTTCAAAAGATCGATGCACTGTAGTTTATGTATAGAAAAAGTCCAGAACTTCCAGTGGAGTCTAAGACAAGAAGTTTCAACGCTATTGACATATCGAGAAATAGAAATGGGACACTGCGTTGTGGCGAGTATCAGTGATGATCTCATTGTCCATCTCATTTCCGACGGTAAAACAATTTCTCCCTTCTTTTACTGATTCTTCCGACGATTTTGGACAGTACATTAGAAAAATAAGGGTGAATACTTATATGGTATATGGTAGACAATACAATATTATCTGATTGTCTTTCGATGGTTATTGCATGTGTCGAATATAATTATTTGAGAAATTTCAGTGTGTTACTAATCAAATTTGATTGCAAATAGAAACATTTAGGAAATAATAGCATTGATATGTTTTCATTACTTAATATACATATAAGGTGCCACCACTGACTCTTTATCGATTCAAAATATTTTTTTGAGTATGATACTAAATTAAAAAATATGTTAAGAGTACAGGGGCAAACGGATGATTATCCTCTTAATGTTATTTTCAGTAAAACGAACTTGAAACATTAAAGATCTGTAAATATTACATAACTTTTTCTAACCGTTCAATACTAACTAACATTTAACTGATGCGATAATATTGTATTAATATTATAAATGTTTGAAGCATACAATGGTAACTTAAGTCTTCTTCCCCTACACTCTGCATTTATTTACGACTACTGTATTTAGTCACGTCTCTATTAAGGTATAGTCTGTTAGACATAGTTTTTAACATACAAGTAATGATAGATTGAAAAAAATACTAGATTTGATTAATAGTCGGAATGAAGGGTATATGAATATTTTTTTCGTTTACTATAGTTTAAAACAGGGTGCAAAGGACGAGCGTCAGTACAAATCTGCCACTTGAAATCTAAAAAGAAATTGTACATGTATAATATTTATAACATCATCTCATAATTCTGTATTATACTACTTCTACTATTTTGGTAGCTCTTTATAACAAGTAAACATTTTACGATATGCGAACATAAGGTTGATACATTATTTACAAAGGAATTTACTATTTTAGAGTATTTATAATAAGACTCATGAAACTTTCGGTTGAAAAGTACCTACGAAAACTATTTTTGATAGAATGTTATAATTTAGTGGTAATTACAATGTCACTTTTCTTAGGTTAATAATTGTGAATAATCAAAAAGGAATGCAGAATTTTTTTCGAAATAAGATTTTCTAAATATAAAGTAAAAAAATTAAATGTATTTATGAAATTCTCCTAGTGAGGTATTATGTATTCAATGACGTAGAAATATTTCATAATTTGAATAAACTGCACACATTTAACTAAGTTAATCGTAGTGTATTTTTGTAAAAATGTGATAAATATTCGTGTCATCCGTTTAGAAGGTTCATCCAAGTGTAATTCGTGCTATTACAACACAAACGTTATTGACGTTTCGCGTTGTAATAAAATGATTGATGTGGCGTGAACGATAAATTTCTTTTCTTCTTTGAAGCTATCCCGTAATATATTTGCTCGATCCATATTTATGATTCTTCACACTATTTTGATCGCTGACAAGCCCATGAATAACGAATTTACACGTATTTATGAAAGCCATTGTCGGATGAAATGGGGAAATGCGCCGTAGGAGAAAACCACATTGAATCCATATATCTCGTGCGAGGATACATACATAGATCATTCGTAGAATATGAAGTTCAAGCAGATAACTGAACTTATTTCTACTTCAAATTCTTTGAAATTCGTTCATCGTCTTCAATTTTTCTATACAATGTGTCACATTCGGTAACGCTGTAAATTGCACTATTCGTATATTTATTATATAAATTAAACTGAAACAATATTTACATATAATAATCTAATTATTATTAAAATATTAATAGTAAGTATAGTTCTGTTATAGGTACGTAGAATGTCAGCCTAAGTGGAAACTTCAATCAAAATCAAATCAAATATTTTAATGGTGTACCACAAAATAATAAGACAGTATTATTGTTTAAACATACTGACTAATACTAATCCTATCAATAATCCATCATATACCTCAAGTTCATAAAGACAAGCTATAAATAATGATAAATAATATTTTGTAACTCAACTTATTCATAAGATTATGAATAAGCCTATATGTACCTATATTGCAAAATGTAGACACAGATTTTTAAGACGAAATGAAGCACATAGTTATTTTATGAAAAAGTCGAAGGAAGATGAAATGCGTCACGTTCCGCAATGAGAAAGGCTTTCTTCCTTGCAGTTTGCACTGAATGCTGAAGCTGCGCGTTTTAACGAGCACAGAAATGTTCCACTTTCCCTCCCTAACTCCCCTTCACTCGCGATTCTTCCATCCTTCTTTGTTTCTTCCTTTCGCTCGTTTCCGTTCCTTCCATCGATTTGTGGAATTTCCCGGAATATTACACCGGGGTTTCGTTTTCCGAGTTTTTCTTCTCCCTAAAGAGAGATTCTTTTCAATTCTGTCGTCCCTTTCTTATGATTCCTTTTTCGCCTTCATTTGCCTACCTCTCCGGTGGATCCTTGAATTGCCTGGTCGATTAATCGATTAAAGGTGTACTAATGGGTTCAAATTCCCTTGAATGATACTAAAGCAGAAAATCCGATTGATTGAGCGTTCCTTCTTTAATGCGATTTCATAAATTCGTAAAAGTATTAATGTGTAAACTACAATTATTCTTTTCTTAGTTCGTGTATCATGTAAAAGTTGTATTTGTCATTATGTACGTTGTAAATTTACATGGAATACTTCTGTCTTTTGTTTTAAACAGATCCTTTAACGCTGTTTGCAGATTTTTGAATAAATTATACACTTTTATATGTATATCTTCTGTCATAATTACCTCCATAATGTGGTACATGGGTAACAAGTGGGGAAAAAGAAAGAGAAAAAATGTATGAAAACATTTAAATTGGACGTATGAAAATACTAGAACACTATATGTATTAATAAGTAAGCTCTTTGCACCATCTAGATCTGCCCAAGTACATTCATACAGAATATCAAACAAAGAATTAATGGTATAACCAAGGAGGAAGAAGTTCTAAGTGTATAAACAGAGAAAAAAACTAGAATAAAATTTTTTCATCCGTACTTTTGTTTTCAAAACCATTAATCTGTTTACTACTCGACTCACGCGTCTGACCATTCTTGGTTATTTCTATTTCCAGTAAGTCTTACAAATAATGATAGTGGTATTTCACAATAATTTCACCATAATTACTCGTTAAAAAACTTGACCAATGAAAAAAAGTAATGCTGTCCCAGCATAAGTGTTTATCACGAGCAGAAAAGATACAATAATTTAACTATTCAAACGTATTAGTCATATTCATAATCTCGAGTGTATAACGAACAAATTTTCTTTTTCATCTTCGCTTTCTTCCTATATGTAGGATCACCCACATCTCAATTGCGTCATATTTTACGGTTCTTATCAACTATTTTCAACACTTTTGTTAAAAATAATGATAGATAAAGATGTGAAAATAGTGACGTAGCATCTATTACGTATTTGACTAGTTGATATAGCAGTCTCTTGTTTTAACATTCGAAAGGTTGAAAGCACAATTAGTTCTATTAAAAATTCAATTGCACAGTTTAATTAAGGATTCCAGTGGTGATTATAAAATGCTGGAATTATTCATGCTTTTACATGTTACACAGGCTTGCCCTGTCAGTCGTATTTTATTAATGCAATCCTTTATCTCCAGACGCGCAAAGGCACGCTGCTTCTGTTGTTAAATAATGCAAATACGAATAATTGCACAAGTGTAGCTTCGGATAATTGAACTGTAAACATCCAGCTTGTTCTTGAGGAGGTGTGTAATGGCAAGCTTAGCGAGATTTCAACGATGTCTACATATATCTGTCAGAACAAAGGGAGAAATGGAAGGATCAAGGAAACATAGAACGAGAGAAAGCGAAAGGCAGAGGGCTGGGTTAAAGGAGATGAAGATTTTACTTGGAGTGTGGTGTGGTATCTGTGCCCTACTTCGTACCGAAAGAGAGTTACCCTTTTTAAATGAAGAAAGCGACACTGGTGGCACTAATCGTGTATTAGTAAATGCATTTGCGAATGATGGAATTAAGCATCCATAATTAAATCTCATGTACTGTTCAATGAACCATTGCATTACCATTACTTGAATTAAATGGGGCTTAAATTAAAATCGAATTAAGAGAATAAGGCAATATCGAATTATTTGCCTACAACTAGATCATAATATATGTATTGTCAGCGATTGGTGTCAAATTAATTTACAAATTGCTATAGAAAGAAATACATATAGTTGAGAATCAAACATTGGCTTCGGGTCAAATTCACTTGAATAGATATTGGACTTCGTTTATAATTACTCACGTTTACAGTGGAAAAATAAAATACTGTTGATTTATACCGTAATTCGTAGATTTGTTTATATATTCTATGTGCCGAAAGTTTGAGGCCACTTGAATTGTTATGACTTTTTCTGAGGTGGAAATATTGCAGAAACTGATATTTGGGGACAGTTGGACAGAACGGGGTACTCAATGCTATAAGTTCTACAGGTGCTTCTGTCTTACAGATGACGGTACAAATTTGTTGTATTTGACTCTTTGAAGATTTCTACTGAGTTTTAGGCAGACAACCGTTGGATTCCAGGAAAACACACGACGTTCACTGTTCGAGTGCTACTTTATTTCTGCACAGTAAGGATAAGTCGGGGTACATTCTTTGGTCGGCATCCCTGGCGCAGGGGGTGGTGGTGGGAGCAGGACCCTGGTCGGAGACATGATTTTATGGCTCCCAAGGCCCAGGAATCCTTGGCCTTGGGCTTTTCGGCCCAGGGCACGTTCGTCCCCTTTAATGATTCTTTTAGTTAAAACGTGAAAGGGAAAGTTTGCGCCTTCGCCGGCAAGCTGGATGTCGGTACTCCAACACAACAGAGGAACGACTAGTAGTTCATTTCAATTAGTTTTTATTTCTATTTCCAGATATACATATATTTACCTTATCCATAACCTACTTGGTTAAGAAACGCCATGTATTTTACTGCCAAAGTGTATAGTCGGACAAAAAGGGAAGCACACGATCGGACAGAACAGGGTAGTACACGTTTTATGCAATCGTTTTCATTTTAATTCATATAAGTAATTTTATAGAAATTATTTAAACTACACTGGAATATTACAATTAATATCTCTAACTTTCAGGTTTCATAAATAATTTTCTAATATCTGTGTCTAAACCAAAATATGTTCGAACGACTACACGACAGTCGTTGGAGCAAGAGCACATGAAAAATGGTTTAAAGGAAGTTATGGCTGGTCGCGTGGACTAAATGCGTAAAGCAAGCAAAAAATTGTTGCAACGAAATATTTGTTTGTGATTTTCGTAGCATGAAATGAAATAAATTGTTCTATGATATTCTTTTCTGTAGCCCATCTAATTGTTCTTATTTATCAAGCATTTTTACATTGATTTTAATTACTACCCCGTTTTGTCTTACCAGTTGGACGATAGTATGCAAAACTATTGCAAAAACTATAACTATTATTAAATTAGACCTATTTTACAGTATACTATGTGCGTTACATTCTGTCATTAGGCGAATATATTAAACCCAAGGGATCATTGTGGTCCAGGGCAAGTAATTAAATCGTAAGTATGCCGTTTTGTCCAACTGTCCCCTATATGTATAACTTTTACAATACGTTTCCGAATGCAGTACATATGATTATTTTACAGCCATTTTATAATAGTAACGCGTATCATTTACTATTGTGTGCACTATTTATGTAATTGTAGAATTATAAGGGCATCCTAACGTATTATTAATGGGTGGACTAAGTTGTTGTCTTTATATTCTTATTACATATAATAATCATTGACAAATAATACTGTACATGCTATCTAGAATGAAATTCAGTATAGTTTTGAATAGTTAACGGATAAATTGAAGAAATTCTTTTTATATTCTAAATCCTTTTAAATGTTACGTTAGAAGACATATGTACAACAGTGCAGCAAGAGTATTTCTTCTCTTTAGAAGAAATCATTATGTATTCTTACGTATTAAAAAGTAAAGAAAACAATAACATATGATGAAGCAATACGTATTTTTTTTACACTTTTCTTTTTAAATTTAGTATCTCCCATTTTTTTTTGAAACTTGCATTTTTTCTTTTTTACAACTTTTTACATTTTTACACATGTCATTACACCTATTCATCCGAACTAAAATTCAATGATCTATAATAACAAAGTATCTCTGCGAAGAAGCCATTTCAAGGCAAATAATAATTACTGCGGCCCAACAATAAACATATGTGTTATTACATTTAGACTGCTCAGACCGTGATTGTCAAGAGCCCTCTGTTCTGACGTCAAATTACGTCCAGAGCAGCCGAATTCAAAGCGCCGTCTGATTCCCCTTATGAAGCCTTCGTACATTCCCACAGCATAAATAATTCTCGTAACAGCGATCGCGACACCGAGAGAGAGAACCTCGAATTCGAGGGTCGTCCCCCGCCGTTCATATTTGCCCCGTTCGGGGTTCCTACAGGAAGGAAACAAAGGCGCGTCTAATTAACACGCTTGAGATAGAAACGGAACCATTCTCGTTTTCGCGTGGCTGGCCTGAATGCAGACCGGTCTCAGTGCTGCAAAAGGGTGCAGATGGTCCACGAGATGGAAGCCAGTTCGAGGTAAAAGAAGCAGACCCGATAGCCACTTTAACGACTCAGACAAGCCTTGGTAATTAGCGGCCTCCAGGGGAACCCCCCTTAAAACAGTCGCACATGCTTTTGCTTCCTTCTTTCGAAAGGACCAAGACCAGGACTGCAATCCCCCTACTGACTACATGAACATACTGATCGTTTTCTTGAGGCGAATCAACCACCTGAAGTCAATGATACATTATTGTTCTTCGTTTTCGGGGGTTATATAGGGGTCGATGGGAGGAAATACGAATGCAAGGTAATCCCGGACATACATAGTGATATTCACCTCTTCCACGCACTATCGTATGCGTGACTTCCCGTCGTGACTCTTTTCTCCGCATTAAATATGGTATAGAGAAGGGGCGGGGGAGAGGAGTACGTGAATTCCTCTACCGTCCCCTACAAGATCTGATCAAAGAGCTTAGAAAATTTATGCGTAAATCATTTATTATGAATCTTAAGAGTAATCATACCTATACGATCACTTTCAAAATAATCTCTTTCCGCCCTTATCACACGTTTAAAGTCCTTTCTTCCAGTTTGTGAAGGCAGTTTGGTTAACGGACGTCGGAATCAAGTCTAGCTCCTCCTGTGATTTCTTAATTATTGTCTCCCGCGTGGCGAAACGTCGCCCTATTAGCACCCGTTTAAGGCGAGGGGAGAGGAAGAATTTTGACTGAACCTTTTTTACATAAATATCGCCTTTACTATACCATAGTGTACAAATTTGTGGTGCACTATTGTTGAGGAGTAATTATTTTATTTATGTATGTTTTCATGACTATGTATTTTATTTTGTTCTGTTGAGAAGCGTGTATAGTAAGTTTTTGTTTTATGTTCAACCGTTGAAATTACGCGGGACCGTTGTAGTAGGTTTTCTTTTGTTCAACTGTGTACTACGCCATGAGAAGCGTCCAGTTGTTCTTTGTATTATTAGAACTGTAGTCGGTGCAATGTTCTCTGTATGTGTAGTGTTTATTACTATTCAAATATTGTATATATTCTATTTTACTAATGTTTCGAGTGATAATGCTTGATTTTTCCTTCTGGAATAAACATAACTTAACAACAACTATGCCTTCGTAATGAAAATCAAGATACGAAGTCATTGCAGAAGGAGCTAGGCTTGATTCTGGCGGCCTCTTACCGCGCCGATTTCGAAAACTGAAAGAACAGGTTTCAAAGATGTATAGGGACAGACATCTTCAATTACATTGAAGATGATACCACGGAATTATTATTAATATTTATAATAAATGATTTATACACGATGTCCCGGAACTTCTTGATCAGACTTTCTAGATGAAGATATTGAATGCACCTATTAAAAGTGAACTTACAATTAGTAATATTCCCTTCGGATAAGCGTATCGCACGGGACTGATAGCACGATTATAGAGAGTAGTAAATAGGATTCTGCTGATAGCACGCTTTTATCTTATTCCCTCTTGTGCACTCGCCATTATTCCTCCATCTTACTGTCAGCAGGGGATCGAAGCAAGGTCCTTCCACTCTCTGTTAAAACCTTTGGTGTAGTCAGGATAAAGATACGATTCTAAGCAGGTGGTGACAAGACGGAACTATAAAGAGAGAATATCTTATTCTGTTATAATCATATTAATTAAAATACTCTGCCACGTGACAATTATTAGGAGTATTTAACTATTACTCCATAATCAATGTGCATTGAGTGACTGTTATTATAGATTTAAGTCTTCTATCTGTAACACTGACGTAGTTGGGCAAAACATAATCTGATTAATGATTAATTTAACACTGTGACCAACATGAAGTCAGGTCAGTAATCAATTACTGATTAATCAGTAGTCATAATTCTAATCAAAGCTGTTGTAATATAACCACATAATTAACTCAATAATCATTAATCATTAAGACTGTGGCACGACGTGGGCTGTAATGTAATTGAATTAATGAAGTATTATTGAACACTTTTCCATTAACGATACCTGGAACATTGACGGCTCACGTAGTGAAATATACCATAAAACTATGCGCGTTCATAACGTAATATCATATAATGTTTGTAATAATATGAATGTCACTTTCATTTTAACGGCTGAAATGGAATGAGAGGGACAATGTGGAGAGAAAGAACTGTACGGTAAACGAGATATTTGATAATCGGTCTAAGGAGCTATCTAGGGTGTTCCATGTAAACGTCTAACAATTTTTTTAAGGGGCGGTAAGGGAGCTCAAATGGAATAAAAAAATGTCCTATAATATCATGACCGTCCTGTTGCCATTGAGCAGTAATTGATGAATAAAATAAAAATCTACATGGCAAGAAGAACACATTTATTGAATTTTCACCTATGAATTAGTAAAGTTAGTCGAGTATAGTGTCACAAGTTGAGTATGTACCTACTTTCATTCCAATTCTATACACGACTTAATGCGGAACACCTATTCTCCTCATACAGGCGTTATGTAGTGACTAATATAGTAATATGTATAAGAAAACTGTTAATATTGTGCATAATAAAATTGATTGTTCTTCTAATCGTAAACTTTTCAACACCTCACAGTAAATGCGTAACACTCAATGAAATTGTGTTGCAATATTTTGTACAAAGTACAGGTAGTAATTGAACATAAAACGTTCAATAGGGGAACATGTCTAGAACGATCCCTTTAAGGCGTAATTTATATAAAAAATACAAATGCTCATTATTTAAATAAAAGTAAAGTAGTTTTTGTAAGTTAGTTGATCTATCTTATCATTGGTTTAAATAAAATTTAGCTACCTGGTCAATTATATTTTCTGTTCATATTTCTTTGAAGGCATACTAAAGGATCATTTTATACCTACTGATAGTAAATACGACGAACATTAAAAAGCATTTCAATTATTACATTTTATTTAAATAAAAACAGCTTTGACGTGTTGCTTTTCTTTCATACTCACGGGGCATTGTTGTAACTAAACACAAAAAACAATAATATAGCAAATGGGTAAAATAATTCCTGGGATCATTTTATCCTACTAGAGAGGGATCATATGAACCCAAACACCCAACTCACATTCAGTGGTTGAATATAACATAAACTTATTACATGCTGTAACGAAACATTAATTAACTTATTATTGAATTGTGGTTAAATCCGCGCAAGAAGCAGCTGTCACATTAAACCGTTTATGGCAAAAGTAACACAACATTGAAAAAGACCTTATCTTAGATAAATTGCAGTAATTTTAAATTTCCCTTGTGGACAACACACAGAACACTGATATTCATATGGCACTTCGAGCAACGACTAGTGACGTGCGGGAAGAACTATTGTGGAACGACATTACGATATAGCACCACTAATAATCGCAGGGCAGCCAGGAATCATTTTACCCCGAGAGATCATTTTAGACACCTTTCCCCTATTATAATTTTATTATACTTTTTTTTACTACAATTATGATGCTTGAGGTACACTAATTTTTTTCTTTACTTTGGATACACATGTCATGTGTATAGATCCGTTAAAAATTAGTAGAACACTTATGGAAAAGTAAGTACATCTATAAAATCAGTAGATGATTAAAACCTTTAACAATTATTATCAAAATAGTTTGGATCCTCGGATTATAAGCAATTCATATATTCAATGTTACAATAAAATCTCATCATATCCGCCGCGTTTCTCGATAACTGCTTTAACCAGTTTTAGCATTCATCTTATTAGTTTCTGTGTTATATCTACTTTTATTTGGTTTCATGCATGCTGTAAATAACTCCACAAGTCAGATTCAAGTCGAAACTTGAAACCAAATAAAAGTAGATATAACACAGAAACTAATAAGATAAATGCTAAAATTTGTTGAAGCAGTTATCGAGAAACGCGGCGGATATGATGAGATTTTATTGTAACGTTGCCCAAAGGCAGTCTTCTCTGATTTTACGATTTAATTCATCCCAAATATTTGTCAATGGAGTTTAGATCCGTGGATTCTGGATGTTAATACATCATTTTCACTTAATTATTTATCTGTAACTCTTGAAAATGTTTAATGATATAAATAGAAAATACATGTACCGCAATATATATAGTTCTTTTAACATGTATGATCTCAGAGAACTGATAAGTTATTAAAATATCGATCAACTATCACGTTTTGTATAAGACCACCGTAAGTACAGGTGTCCTAATACTTACGAACGGGGGTGTGTAGTACGCAAATGCTAGAAGAGTGCATACTTCTCGGTAATTACATTCACCTGTTCAATACAGGGTGTTCCGCTTAAAACAGGCTACCTAAATACCTTCTCTATTTGTGATCACACGAGAAATATTTTTTTGCGGAATTTAAATGGTTTAAGAGACGAAAAGCGGATGGCGGCAAAACATTTTTATAAGTGTCATTTTTTAATGGCTTTTTCAAGGTCACACATGTTTTTTTACGTATATGCACATAATATTTCCCGTTGTATGTTATAGCCAACATTATTATGCATTCGCCCATGTAAATAGTATGACTTTGAAATGACCTTGAACTCCAAAAATGTAAAATTAGTGTGGAATTTACTTTCTGTCAGTGATGATGATGATGATACTAAAGTCAGCTCCAGCTTGTAAATAAACACATTCATTATTGCTCTCTGTAGATACTTAAGGATTTGTTCGCTGTTACTGCTGTAACTGAGAAAGTAGAAATGATTTTCATTTCTTGTGCAACTCAACAATTTTTAACTGAAGCAGTACGGATTTATAATGAAAGATTTCCAAACCGTAATTGTCCATCGCGTTCTGTATTCGGAAGTATCTATTATTAAAACATTTCCTGCAACGGGTAGTGTCGACGTAAAGAAGTCTGTGAGACGTAAGACTGTTGCTCGTGGTACAAGTTGGAGCAACAACATCAGTAAAGTTCATGAAAACCTACATATTAATTTAAGACAACTTGGACGTGATACAGGTATTAGTGTGACAAGCATACACCGGGTGCTTCATTCGCAAAAACTTCATTCTTTCTATTTTTTCCTTTACCAAGATCTCCATGGAAGTGATTTCGAAAACCGCTTACAATTTTCTGAATAGGACATTCGGCAATATGAAAACGATTGAAATGTTTTTCGAAAAAGTGCTGTTTACCGATGAAGCATCCTTTACAAATCATGGTTAAGTGAATCTCAGGAATACGCATTATTGGTCGGTTAAAAATCCACGATGGTTTAGACAGGTTGATAAGCAGAGACCTTGGACTATAAATGTTTGGTGTGGAAACGTAAGCGATAAGATAATCGGACCTTGTTTTATTAACGGTACGCAAACTAGACAAAAGTACGCTGAATTTTTGGAGAACATACTACCAGGTTTGTTAGAAGATATTGCTGATATTAACCTGAAATTATTTGAAAGAGTATACTACATATACAATATATCATAGTTCGCCTCATAAAATGTATCGCAGTTGAAAGATATCATATTGAACATGTATTTAAGTAATCATCTCAACATCTACAATCTCAAGTTGATTTCTATTGTCATTGAATCTCGCAATCTTGCTGAAAGTAAGTGTCACGTTAATTTTACATTCTAGTCTACATTATTATACATGGATAAGTGCACAATAATGTTGGCTATAACATACAACAGGAAAAATGATGTGTATATACGTAAACAAACATGGGTAACCTTGTAAAAAACATTAAAAACTGAAACTTATGAACAGTTTTTTCCACAATCTGATTCGTCTCTTGAAACCATTTAAATTACGTAAAAAATATTTTTCGTATGACTACAGATAGAGAAGGTATTTAGGTGATCTGTTTTAAGGGGGACACCCTATATTCGTGAGACAATACAAAGTTATGTAACGAATTTTCCCATACATTCGTTTTCGTTAATACGAGTTTAGTATTGTCTTCAGGATAAATTTTATCAAAGTTGCCATATTATAATCAACTTAAAATTCTTGTAAGTAAATATTGTTAACAGCAAAAAAAATACAACATCTCTTTTACCAAACATAATGCCTTTGATGCAGACGAATGAAGTGTACACAATAATTCTTCAATTATTCAACAGCATCATATGAGACAAATTTCTGTTATAGGATTTCAATTAAGCGCAATGAATTTCTATGTTTAAAATTTCTGAAAGCAAACAAAGCAACGGAATTGAGAATTCATAACGGAGTATTAAACGGATATTGTTAGAGTTAATTGAATTACATGTATATGAATAAAATGCACAGAGAGATAAATGCACAATTCAAATTTTGAAATATCCATAAAAAAAAAAAAACAAGAAATTGAAGTAGAAGGCGTTAGAAACAAATTTAGTTTATTACAGGGATCAGATGAATTTTTAAGTCGAGTCTATCGTGTCCGCTGATTCCATTTGGAAGTTGACACGATAAAATTGGTAACGAAGACCCCTGAATCCGCTCCCAACTTCATCAGAACAAAATATTTATTACCTGTCTTGATATTAAATTTTCTCAGACGTAATACGTTAGAAAATATTGTATTCTAATTAAAACTTTATAAGTATAACGAGGAATGAGGGTATTAGTATATTTCGTAAATTACACATAGATTAATAGTTTAATATACGAAAATACATACTATAGTTCGGTGTAATTAATAATGTAAAAACTGTAGCTCTCACTATTTCGGTACACTTATGACTCCTTTTAACCCCCCCATTTCGTACATTCTACATATCGCACCCTTGCTACAAAAGTGACGTTCTTTCTAATTATCAAAAGTCTTACAAAAACCTTTTTGACAAAGTGGCTGGCAGAAGCAATTACGTCACTCTCACTGTTCGGTGTGAGAAGAAGATTTGTGACTGTCCTTTGCAGTGTTTGAGAAAATAATGTTATTGAGCTGTATCACTTTTGTAACAAGGTGCAATATACACTCTGTTCAATAAAAGCGTGTCGACGCATTCTCAAAAACGGGCCTTAAAGGAACAGGAACGCGGTGGGGTCAGTAGGGAGGAAGTATCGGCTAACATGCAATGCAGGCGTATTGGAGGCAGTTAGCGAGAGAAATTGAAAGGAGTCAGTTCATCGCAATGAGTGCAATGTACGCTGTTCGTTTCGAAGCTGTGTTCTTATACATATACGCATTCTCGTAGATCGAAACTTTCTTACGCAGTGGCAGACCGATACACACAAAAGTCGGTAGCGTTCGTGAAATAGTGGGTGAACCGGTGGCACGAGACTGGAACCGTCGACGACCTTCCTAAATGTGGTAGATGTCGGCGCACTCTTCCGCTAACGCTGCGGCATGCCCAACAAAGACTAGCAGAGAGAGGAATACAACTGTCCTATATGTACGTGGGATCAGTTTGCCGGTCCCCCGAGCTAGGTATTGTAAGAACAAGAAGTCTCAATAGTAGAGCTCCGCTTCCGTTTTCACTGCGGAATACATAGCACTAAACGATGCTCTTGAAATCTCCTTAAAATGCTATGACAACGATATTCTTATTATTTTTTCCGACTCCCTAAGTGCCTTGCAAAGCCTTCAGACCACCAAAGTAGATAACAAAATAAACACCTATGTATATTCTTGAAATAAAAAAACGATACAACTTGTTCATACAAAAAAATCCCAACAGAACCATACAATTTTTCTGGATTCCGTCGCATGTTGGTATAAAAGGCAACGAAGACGTCGACCGATTAGCTAAGCTGCTCACTGTAACACCAAGGGTCAAAATATTGACCATCCCTTACACTGACCTATACGAAAATTTTCGTAAATCAGCACATTCGGAAACCATTAGTACTGTAAAGCAACAAGGTCTTACTAAAGGGAAAGGGTATTTCCAGAATTTCCACCGTGATAATTCAGTTCCATGGTATGCCCACAAAAGGCTATCGCGTGAACCTATCGTCACCATAAACCGTTGCAGAGCTGGCTATTACAGCTTAGCTGCATCACTCTCTCGTATAGGTATTATTAATGAACCCAAGTGTGATTGTGGAAACGCAATCCAAGATGTCAATCATATCATATGGCAGTGCTGCCTATATAACTCACAACGGTCCAAACTAATAAGACAATTACAAAGAATTAAATTATGTCCTCCCCAAACATATCAGCCTGTTCATATGTTCACAGCTTCTTAAAGAATTGTAATCTCAAAATTTAAAGTAACAACCAAAACCTAGAATGTAAGTTTAAATTTATGTAATATTTAACTACTGTTATGAATGTACAACTTATTCTATTGTATTATTCATGTACTCATGTTTGTTTGTATAACAGAAATAAGAGCCTCGTAAGAGGCTTTAAGTGCTTAATTAAAAAAAAAAAGAAATACAACTGTCCTTGAATGCGTTGCGTCTACGTTTGTATGAGTACAACGTGCAGTATCGAAGTACACGGCTGAAACTGTTGTTGACGCTGCGTTTCATTCAACAACGGCTGCAGTGGGCCCGGGCTCACGTGGACCAAGACTGGGACACCGTAATCTTCACCGAAGTCGTGCTTGATCCGTACGTGGCGAGCCAATCATCGTACGCACCAGTAAACATCCCCTGAAACTGCATATTTGGGGATATACATACGTATATATTGCGGTATGGTTTTGGAAGATTGCACGTTTTCAGCGGGCTTTTGAAAGCAGAGAGACTAGTCAAAATCTAACGATGGTACCTACACTACCTACTACCTATTACCAGTGGACGATGGATCAGAACATTTCCACCTTGTCGTGGCCCTCGCAAAGTCCTGCCGCAAACCCAATAGAAAACGTCTGGTCTCCGATGAAACTTAAAATGCGTGGAAAACGTATTCACAGCCTCTGCCGCGAAATTCGCGCAATATGGTACTCTATTCCACAATCATACGCCCAGTCACTAGTGGACAGCATGCCCCGCCGTTGCCGTGCCATCCAAGACAACGCTGACGATTGGACCTCTTACTAGGTAAATTGCATGATAACCCGTCACTTCTACTTGCAGATACACCCTCTACCTTGTCCAAGACATTCTTCGTTTGGGCATAATCGTGACTGACACGATTTTATCGAACAGAGGGTATATGAAAATACTGTTATAGATACCTTGTTTCAGTAAATTAGTGGCTGCTTGTGTCGCTACTATGCGCAACAAAATTTGGAAATTCGATAGTTCAGGCCATCATTATGCGAGTTTCGGGATACCATTTGTTACATAATCATACTCTAATTTATTGTTCATGTTACCAAATCGGTATTAGTAAATAAGGTACTGTAATAGTCGTTTCTAATACCCTACATCTGTTACTTGACATTCTATTTTATATTTCTTAATTTATTTTCATGTAAGCAAACATATTTTTATATATTATTTTCATTAATACGTAGAAAATATTTTATCAACGCTTAAACAAGTAATTCATGAAAACAACTATCTTATAGGAAACTTGTATTCAAGAAGCATATAACTTGAAGTTTCAGCCCGATCAATTTTTCTTTGTACATTCTCAACTCCCTGGGTATCGATTGAATTTGAAGAAATTTTCTATGCGGATCCGACTTGACTTTTTCCTGCGTGTTCCAATATATTGAGGTGAAAAATAAATCAACAGATTTCATATAGAACTTCATTTATTTCCATAAAATAAATGGTATACTATTGAAGATGATTACAGGTTATTAAAGCAGGGGTGGAAAAAAACCGAACCGGTTCGTTTGGAACTGGTTCTTAACCGATTTCTGCATTCAAGAACCACTTCCATAAGAGAATCGCTCTAAGAACCTCCTGTCGGTTCTTTTGTGAGAACCGGTTCTGTTTTTAAATGCCAATCTTACAAACGGTACTACAACCGGTTTTTCGGAGTTTCTGAACCGGTTCCTGGTCACCTGTCTGGCGGTTCTTGAAATCTGATTCTCGGTATGCGTGACCTGTGCGTTGATTGTTACTCTTCGAGTAACAAGAATTGAAGCACTTAAGGGTCAATCCTGAGGCCCCAAAAGCGTTCGTAACTTTCACTATGTATTACGGGTAAATAATTTGTACAAAACTTTTGCAAAGCATTTTATCCTAAAATTTACGTATAGATGTGTTAATTGCAAAAAGAGTTTTCAATATTTTGCAAAATCCTATCTAATTCACAGCAGAATGTATTAAACTAATTGTATTGTTACAGCATTTCTCTATCTCTTTCCCAAGATAAACTGTTAAAATTTCATTCGACTAACATGTTGAAACATTATATGTATATTTTACACTAACTATCTAAATTTTATTAATTGGTAATTTATAGGAATCGAAGAACGTTAATATTTACAGACATTATAAGAAGCCCCCATATACATTAATATTGGAGAAATTATTTCTTTGTGTGTGGTGACTCGTAAAATACTGATCACCCATGGCACAGGGCGAGTCTTTTAATTACTCGATTTTGTTTATCAATTATTAATTATTCTTGTAGATGGGACGTTGCATGAGGACTCCAGACCAGGAATCTTCCAGGATATTCTAGAGCTCCTTGCCACGTGCTATGTGCAATTCACACGCACACACACACACACACACACATTCATTCTTGATTGTTTGTTGTTAATTTCACCAGATGCGTCATAAATATTCTAGATTCTAGATTCTAGAATACGGAGTATTTTCGAAAAATCTGACAAACCTCACATGCATGCATACACACACACACACACGTGCACGCACATGTTTGCACTGACGTTGTCGCTTCAGCCACTGAGCGTATGAAGAACCGCTTCTAACGAAAGAACCGGTTCCGAATCTAGGGTTCCGTTTCTCTACTATAAAACCGTTATTCCTAAAGTAGAACCGGTTCTAGTACCGGAACCGTACACCCAGTCATAAAGTAGAACCGGTTCCAGTAGCGGTTTCGACCCGGCATCACATAAACGGTTCTTTTTCCTTCCCTGCAAAAGTAAGGAACAGCAATGAGCGATTTACCAGTACATAGTTCTAAAGAGGGTGATAAGTAGATGCAATGGCACTTGGCATTATTTTGCATTTCCAGACAGTCACGCATCTAATTTCTCGCTTATAATTAAACTGCTGATGTTTATGCAAATTCAGATTTTCATGAGTTACTTCACTGAACTGAAATCATGTTACATTCCTCTTTCCGTTATTGAAGGTTGTTTAGGTCCAAAAGAAAAGTGAGGTAAATATTTCCAATAAGGGTGCCAGCTCCGATTTGGATGATTTTTCAATATGTTGTCAAGGTCATCACCCTGAGTAGTGTTGTGAAGTTTTTGTCAGGGGTCGTCGAAATACTCCTCTTGCCCATATGCCTTTCAGTTTGTAGGAGTGCGGCCAACTCAGCAGCTCCGAACTATACACCATTTGAAGTGGAAACTCGTCTATTGTTTTGGGGGAGTTATGATAAAAAAAAAAGTTACTTTTTGTTTCGATCTGTCTCTAACCAACTCCGATCAGTATAATGCTTCAAAGTTCGTTATACACAGTTCAAGAAAAGAAAATCATTCAGAGTTGGTTGTTAGAGACAGTTTAAGGAAAAAAGTCAGAAGTGTTCGTTAGAGAAGTATATCAAGAAAAAGGTATTATTATTCTCTTAATAACTTCTCAATAAACAAAATTTGATAACTGAAACTTTCTGAAGGTGTTTCAAGAGGGTGACCTTGGCAACATATGTCAAGGTCAAAGTGATCGGTCATTTTACTTCTGATCAATACTACTAAAGTACGATACTAAACTTTGTTTCATAATAAATTTTTTACAAACAGCGACCCCCAACTAAAACCTTCAGAATACTACTCAGGGTCTGGAACTGGACAACATATTAAAGAATCATCGAAATCTGAATAGGCTCCCTTATTATAAATACTTACCTAAAGTAAAATTCATACTAATATTTATGAACATTTTTACTGTATTGTTCTCAGTATATTTATATGTGCGGTATATGCATAACATCTACAATTTAGTTATAAGTTATAGTTCACGTGGCACCTTCGAACATGCAAGTTTAAATTTGTTAAATATTGTTTCCAATCGATTGACGAGTTTAGATAGACTCGTTATTCCTCATTTTATCACAAGAAATGCACAAGTCTGAGTCGTCAAATGTACCCAAGGGGTTAATTATCAGTTCCGCGAAGTATAGACTACAATAATTCTCAACGGTACAATTAAAACAAGACGTGATCCGACAGAAAAAAGGGCATTTAGGAAACGGAAGATGACAAGAAAGAAGTATCGAAGCCGTAGAGATTGCATTCCATAACCAATTACCGGCCACGAAAGCCGCGAAATATCGCTAATTATGCGCATTTAACAAGGAAAAGGGGGAAGAGAGTGGAAAGTTCGAATCCGTGAAAACCGCGCGAACTGCGCATGACCGCAACCCCCACCCCATTCGTTTCGTCTGTGTGTGCGCGCGTTTACGCTCGTTCCACGCGCGACGTGTTGGTTCCGCTGGGGTGGTCGGAGCCCACGTGGAGCAACACGGTACTGTCAGTCGCACCCGGCGAGTCATTCGTGTATCACGGTTTGCTATTCGGACGTGTTTTTATACTCTCCCCTACACCCCGTCGGGGGCCGACTGAACTTTCTCGCGAGTTTTGCAGTGTGTTTTCCGTCAAGGTTGACACGCGTCACGATGGGGCTAACGTGAGTTGGGGTTACGAGCTCGCGGTGAAAGTAAAACGAGGTAAGCCCAATGCTTCATTGAAATGTTTGTGAGGAATTATCGAGTGTGATCTCGACTGGGATAACATCACCGCTGTGGTTTTTCAGTGAGGAATAACGCATTCGGAATTTAATTCTTTCCTTAATACGTAAAAGGAATTTCTTTAAGTGAACTAGTTGACGGTGTGTCGCGGGAGAAACGAAAAGTTCAAGCGTTTAAACAGGATGGAATTTTTTTAATACATCCTCAATCATTGGCTGTGTTCAGCAGTTTCAGTGAAGTTCGTAAATAGTGACTACTGTGATTGTTGCGATGATTCACGCTTACGTTTTATATTGGAGATAAACTGTTATCTCAAGATGTGAATTGGAATGCCTGTTTCGGTTGAGTTAGACAGAACTTTATGGGGAAGTTCGTATTCTTTGCAAATATGTGCTGAATCCTTCGATAGTGGAAGATCAGGGTCGCAAGTATGTAATTGAATAATTAACGAAGGACGATTTTTTGGAACGATTAAAGGGTTTTATGTGAAGGGTGATGAACCTCCAGTTCGCATGTACACCTGCAACTTTCTTTACTGTCTCCTTTCTAAAAGAATTTTCTAACAATTATACAGCTAGTATCAATTGTATAATCCCTACTTACGCTGCAATTAATACTAATATTGTTAATATAGAGATGTAATAAACCGTAATGGTATATTAAATTGGTTCTAAAGACATTCTCATTTATCGTGCAATACTTAAAATCTTTAACAGATAGTTCTTTCTTAACTATTGCCTGTTATTAGTAACACCGTTAGTAGTGAAAAGTGTATGAATTATTTTAGTCTGATGAAGCTCATACAACATTCCGAATAGATCTAGAGCGATGTGTTTGGTGGTCATGCTGAATTCCGAATAAAAGGGAAAAAAAATGCGGATACCTATATACGATAGAAATAGAGGACGCCTCTAGCGCGTGACCGAGTACAACAAAGCCAATCAATCAACATCAATCAATGGAGTTTTTTTCGAAAACCCAGACCGTGGAGACAGAAGCGCAAAAAGTGTTTTATACATGACGACCATTTACGCGGTGGCCATAAATTACAGACTTTCCGTACTCGTCAATGGCCGTTTTTTTCCCATCGTTAATTCCTCTGTCACATTAATGAGAGCCTTTCCGCGGGCGAGAATTAATTAGTTTGAGTAACCCAATTAAAAATAAAAATATCACCTGACCGGGGTGGCGACGGCAGGTCGAGTCTCTCCCCCATGGTCAATCGTTTGATCGTTCGTTAACCGCGACGATGTTGCGTCCGTTTCGCGAGCCAGTGACATGTCCATATAGGGGTCTCGTAAAAATGCATTGCACTTGGTAAATGACGTACCGTCGCCAGTGATTTCACGATGAAAAACGATCGACCATCGATACGGTTCTCGTGACACGGGTTCGCGCGAGAGGCGAATAAAAATTCATTACTTTCGCCCGAACCGGCCAACAGCGGAAATAACGCGGTGTTACGCGTTGGAGAGCGTCCGTGGCTGAGCATTTTGTAAATAACCGCGTAATACTATACGTATGGAAAAAATTCAGTGCTTTGAGTAAAGTTCAACCGAGCGGGCATTCTCTCTTTCTCCCACGATGTACGAAAACGATTGATACGGACGAGTATCCTGCGTGACTATTGAGATACGCGCAGTCCAATAAAAATTTCACGGAGAAGAACGATTGTCGGTACGGTTATTGATGCGACTACTGGTAAAGAGGGTGGGCAGGAGAACTCTCAGTAGTTAACTTGAAAGCAAAAATGAATTAATTGCTAGAAGATTCTATGGACGTACACGATGTCTGTGAATTACACTTGCTAACATTATTTTCTTGACCAATACGTGAACATTGCCATACGAGTTTAGTATTATCCGAAGGACAAATTTTATCAAAATCGCCATGTTATAACCGATTAAAAATTCTAAATATTATTAGTAAATAGAAACAACATTTCTTTTACTAAACGTGATGCCCTTGATACAGATAAATTCAGTGTGCACAATTCTTTGCTATTATTCAACATTAATTGGACAAATTTCTGTTATGAAATTTCCATTAAGCACAAGGAATTTCTGTATTCGAAAATTCTGAACGCAAACAAAGCAACGACATTGAGAATTCATGACGGAATGTTTTATGTCGTAGTATTAATTCGGTATGGATGATAGAATTGTACGGATTTAAAGCATGTCCGTGAATTAAATTTGCTGAAATTATTTTATTAACAAATGCGTGAATTGGTTTATTAATGATTAAGTGTACCACTAAAGTGATCTACTATTTCTTGACGAAATTGGTTTCTATAGAAGTCAAAGATCTATCTCTGTTTAATTTATATTCATAGTGGCTTTCGTATACGCTACAACCCTGTTACTCAACTCAAGTTCGAGCAGATATTTTAAGTTTAAAATATGTTGCCCCACAATTTAAGAAATAGTGGATTACTTATAGGGACATGATTCTGATTCACATACTTTTTGTGTCCTCCTGCTATTCCGAGTAAATTGGTTGACATGAAGTCAAGGTGATTAGCCACAGAGTTATGTTATAGTTACATTACGGAAAGGTGGAAAGACAGTTGTCAATTCAACGAATTGAAGAAGCATCGTTTAAGAATTTTTTTAGGAACATTTACATACACTTTAGTTTTTACTGTACTTTTGTTTCTTGGATTTAATTATAACAGTGAAATATTGAGATTTTCTCAGACCTTTTCATGAGTGTACTGGTAATTTTTCTTAGTACAATAAAAACATAGTTGTGGCTAAAATTTAGTCACTGCCAGGAAATCTATGAATTATTACCGTACTTTGGAATTATACTGTCAATCACTCTTTCTTTTTAATTGGCAACGTCTGTTATTTCATTCTTGCCTGATCCACAATATTACCATTCCCTGTACGATAATGGACTACTGTATATAGTTACAATAGTAATTATATAAAAAAAAAACAAAGTCTCGATGTAAATCTATAAATGTTTAATTTTCAATTAATCTACATAATAATCAGTCTACATGTGTACACTATCTATACTTTCACTGCGCGAAGAAAACTCTATTCAGAAATTGCAATTCCATGTAAGTTTCGTTTTCCGTGACATTGTTTCATTAAGAAACTAATGTTGGATACCTACATATATCAAAATTTAATTTCCGATACTATTATTTTCCTATGTTAACTTACACAATTTCCAATAACTTTGATACGTCAGAACCCATTCAATTTAGAATATTGAAATTTTATCGTAATTAGTTCTTAAACATTTTACTAATGCTACAAAGTAAAATAAATGAATAGACGTTTAGTAGATTGTTGAATGTCTTAAGAAACGAGTTACACAGGGTGTTTCGTTTCTCTTGGACTCTTAAATATCTTTGTTACTTTTACCGACACGAAAATCTATGCCAGGACAAAGTTATTTGTCTCAAGGTCATTATTCTGAGTTTTCAAAGTTATAAATATTTTTTTGTGTCTAAACATCTGTTTTGTGATAATGCAACTTTGTAGTGTACATCACAACGAATTCAACTACCTAGAATACCATGACCTCCAATGACCTTGACTGGTAGAAATAATGATAGGTCCGATGTAAAGGCAGGCCAGTCTAAGACTCGTATTTTTAAAGAAAGTAGTTTTGGACCGATTTAACCGAATGGGTCTCTCCATTGTCTCGCTGGTTTTCCAATTGCGTGTGTGATTAATTGATCATCTATGAATTCCATATACATATATTTAATTTTGTTCATGCAACCTTATGAAAATTAGGGTACCAATTTCGTCGTGATACACAATTCTGGCCCATAATATTATCACTTCCTCCTCCCATTTGTCGACGACTTAGAATAGCTTGTTCTTTTCGGTTTTTTAAGAGAGTAGTTTACCGGACGTAATTAAATTCTGTCGACATTATTTTTTGTTAACGCCTTTTCTGGATTCATTTTCAAGATTTTGAAAAATAAATACGTTAGTATATTCGGTAGGTTAGTACTTTATACTTTTGCTTTCGCGAACAGCTCGATAATGACTAACAATTTGAAATAGTACAAATACCTCAACTTGTCTATCATTTTGTCCTACCATGTTCAGTTTGTATTTCAACTTCTTTTCATAACTTTTATAACACATGTTCCACGAAAATGCCTTTCAGTATGATTATATATATACATATATTATATGTATGATAATAGGCAATATAAAGGAAAGCCCAACATATACATACAGTGTACACTTGTTTCATTGTTATTTTATTGAAGGTTACTACGTATTTCCGACAACAGTGTTTGAATACACCTCTTTACTACTATACTTTTTATTTCATTCTTGTTTAGAGAATCCACGTACGATTAAGTTAGTGGTCCCGGTTACAGAAGAATAAGAAAATACACTCATAAATCACGTGTTTCATATTTATCCATATTCCTCGGTATTAAATGTTGTCTGTTACACACCCTAGTAGCATTTACGGTTGGCCAACGGTATCCAACAATTGGGAGTTATTTGGGATATACATAGTTAGTGTTTTTGCCTACAAATTCCCAAAATAGGGCCCACGACGAAAAAGTTATGACAATTTGCCAACGAATATCCAATGTTGGGCCTACAATTATTATAGTTGGTTAATTAACAAGAAATTTACAATGATAACACAACATTGACCCACCCAAAGTTTGCCAACATTTAAATATTATATTAAAGACGTCAGAAACGTTGCTACAACCAAAAACTTGTTATTATATTTCAAATTGATTTTTTTGTTTTCTTATTTATGAATGTACTCACAATTTCTTACTGTCACGCAACACGTTTGACATTTGACATTTTATGAAAATAGAGTCGGGGGACAGAAGATTGAAAATAACTTATAATAATTATTTGTAATAATTAGCTACATGTATAAATTGTACATAATAAATTGTAAAGGTAAATTTTCTGGTAAAACACTTGTTTACCTGTTTAATATTCATATACAATTTATACATGTATATAATTATCATAACAAGTAATTATTATAAATATTATTTCCAATGTTGTACTCCTTCAAATATTTGTAAAGCATTTTATGAAAGTGTAGTATAGCCAACTGTCTTTCTATTGCTGGTTTATTGTAGATATTCAACAATTGACCTTACAGAAAGAAACCTTCAGTTGGTCCTCGTAGTATAGTGACGTGGATCCTACGTTAGGTATGATTGTTAGCCCAGTTTCAAAAAAGGGTGACAATTCTAACTGTTGGCCAACCAATAGTGCATCAAAGGCCCATAAAAATTATGTTAAGTACGTTTTTTAAAATTTATCCTACGGAAGAACGTCAATATACGTATCATTTATCATTAATTTGCACGAAGATTATACAATGGAAGAGAAATTGTGAAAATTCCTTACTTTTCTTGGTAATCGTTCCCGGTGGCCAGAAATTTTACGTCAATTATGCAGGTTTCAAGTTTCACTTATAGAGGAGTTTGTAAGGAAAGTTTTCGCTCCAAAGAAAGTTCTGGTTTGTGCCTCGGAATATTGCGGCGTCATAAAATCCCATTTTAAACTCAAAGCTGCCTCGTAAATCGGAAATCTGGGTCTCTCATTAGCATACATTTGTATATAGGATACTTCGTAATTACAAGCATGAAATTAATCTGGTCAATGCAACAAAAAAAGAAAAGAGAAGGTTTACCGATGATACGGTTTGAAAGTTGATTGTTTTTAAAGCAGAAACGTTTGCAATTTATGAAAATTGTATATGGCAACAATTTACATATTATATGACTAATTACAGGCACATGTACAGACCGTTATCTATTTATGTATCCAAATGTGTATACGAATCTATTTTAATGTAGAAAGAAGGTATGGAAATAAGTTCATACATACAAATAATCCGATATTACCGAGAATCAGTAGTGCATGCAGTTCTATAAAGAGCTATCAGTTGTCAAGCCAAAAAAGTACGATTTTTTCCGTGAACTCGATTCACAATTAAACTCGATTTAGAATATCTTATGCACATACAAATTACATCAACAATTTTTCAAAGACAAAGAGTGTGTTCTTCATTTCTTATGAAAACGTTGTAATTAAAAAGTAAATGTTATAGTAACATAAGATGTATCTAATAGTTGTGTAATTGCTGTTAAAAGTAAGATATTGTCTCAAATTGATTTCAGCAATTTAGATTTCGAGTTTCCAAATATATTAGGGTAATATTTTGATAATGAAATGTACGAGTGTAATTTTATATATGTGGTCATAACGAGGTGTACGATTTAGATTTAGAGTTTGGCGGCGATCTGTGGACTTGAGAATATGAAAAGGAAAGGAGAGGGAGAGGGAGTGTTTCGTCCTGGGCCTGCTCAGTGGACTCGTGTCAGTAAGGCTTTCTAGCAGACCCTGCCTTAGACGCGGGGATATACGATGGTCGGTTAAGGACGTATACATATATACGAACGAGGAAGGCTTCAGGTAGTTGCGGGAAAGGTGTCAACTAGGTAGACCTCTGATGGCGAATGTAGGAAGGAAGGTAGTGCCGCCACAAGAGTGTGCGGACAACGGGAAAACATAAAAAAGCGTTATTATAAATACTTGTATAACAAATTATAACGTATTTATACGTTTATAACAAGAATTGTGTTTTCTCAGGGCAGTGTCCTTTGAGCTATAATTGCGTCGTCGTTTGGGGTATCACTTTATTCTTGAAATGCCTATTCAAAAAATGACAGAAACTATTTTTTAATACAACAAAGCTTACTTAACAATATAAAACATTTCCTGTAGATTTTGTTAACGAAGCAAGGACGAAGCATTTGACTTCTTTCACATGTAAACTAGTATCACAAAATGATATTCTACAATGATAAGTATATTATATCGAAGTTTGAAGAAAAAGGGTAGTGAAATATAAATGTTCAACTACCTACATAATTATCTCACTTTACAGAGTTCATTACAACAGTTACAGTAGTATAATTAAAACTACACCCTTTTATTGACAAGTTTTCAAGTTTTCATTCAAATTTAAATTTAATTTGATCTTAATTAAAAACTTAATTCGATCGTAATTAAAAATTTAATAAACAACGTATATAATCTCAATACCTTGAACTGGTGTTAACCTCTTAAGGAGAAAGTGTGGTATACACAGCTACAAATGAACAAATTTTGTAGAATTTATTGTGAAGAATGTATTAATCCAATCTCTTTGAAACTTTGACAATACTTTATTGTACAATTAAACTGTAAACAAACATTTTTATTATTGTTATAAGGACTTATGTGCAGCCCGTGAGTAAAACAGGTCTTCCACGGCAGGGTATGTAACTAATAGAATATTCAACCAACTGTACCAGCCTTGCATGTACATATTCTTTAACATCTTAATACAATATAGCATGAACCTATTTTGAAGATAAAAAATGCAAAATTAAAAAAAAAAGAAGACATTTTTTGGAAAAAAGAGGTAACTTTTTTGAAGTCAAAAATATTAAAAAATATGATTTATTGAAACAATAACAATAATCATCCCGCAGTTCTCATTGTTGAGGCTTTCGGGTGTAAGCCGTGTCTTTGTGGAATTTTTTTCTCACCATTTCGCAAGCATTGCAGCTATCTTCATCAGGGGGTCAAAGACATATTGATACTGGTGTGTGTGTCTTGTGGTGCTCCTCTAATATACTGGAGCTTGGTCACGTTCCGGTTCATTGCTTACCAATCAAAATCGAAATTTAATTGGTCGGCTGAACAATTAAAAAACCGGGACGAGGGAGCTCCAGATTGGGTTCAAGTGGTGTCCTGTATCCCTGTTGATGTTATTAGGGTGTTTTTGTATTTCCAACGTTTCCCGGTATTTTCTGGGAAAGTATCCTTTGGTCTTTGCTATTACTTTAGTTTTGTTGAAAAGTATTTTGTATCCTGTTGTCTCCTGGTGTTCTGCAACAGCTGATTGAATGTACCCCAATCTGGTGCATCGCTTGTGTTCCTCGACCCCCTGATGAAGCTAGCTACAATGCTTGCGAAACGTTGGGAAAACAATTCCACAAGGACACGGCTTACAGCCGAAAGCCTCAACAGTGAGAACTGTATGATGCCGGGTCGTGAAAGCCTCCTCAAATCTCTAATAATCATTCCGGCTCGGAACACCTCTTTTTTCAGCTCACCGGCTGCACATGAATCCTTACAACTACAATATTTATGGATTTGTCGTGAAAATAAAAATTTTTGAATTCAGTTTCTTCACAAGAAATTCCTAAAAATTCATTCATTTTTAACCCGTTTACACCAAACTCCCCCCTTAAGCGGGGACAAAATTTTTGCACTCCCCAGTGTGGAATATTTAACTGTCAAATATGGCCTAAATTCTAGTATTTACACTTAACTAAAAGAAAAAAGGTTTTTTTTTCTTGGAATATTAAAACGTAGTAATATGATATACGTTTTTGTGACATCAAATTGGATATAAAAGTATAAGGCAACGTATACGATCGACTTGTCATAGTATAGACCCGCTCCCCATACTTAAGGGGTTCATAACTTTCTTGTTCCACCAGTTATCTTAAACAAATCTGCTGTCGGTAGTACTATCCTTGTTCACCGTGCAGACCAATTAAAGTGTCAAAGTCACTGTTTTAAACGTACCGAAACAGTTCCAAAGTGTATTCTTGTACGTCGTATATCCGATCCTCTACATTTCATCTTCAAACCATCGTCTTTCGATCGAATTCTCGACTCTCTCTCTCTCTCTCTCTCTCTCTCTGTCTCTGTTGAACGGCCGTTACGAATTTACGTGACGGAAATATCATCCGATATTACATCGGGATATCATAAAGTCTCTATATACAACAGTAGGAGAATCACACCATTTCCAACGGCAGAAGGAGCCGACCTCACGACGATATTCTTTTCAGCGATCGTAAAACTCGCGCACTTCCGGAAATCAAAAACCACCACTCGTCCAACGGTCCATTTATGCAATTAACTCTCAGAAGACAGATGTTTTGAATGATCGAATAATGGCAGTAACTAGGTTTCGATAAATCACTACTCATCTGTCCTTCTATGTACATGTTCTAGAACGAATATTTTTCAAAATATGTTGGTCTTCCTATAAAATGCTAATATACGCAACTATACTGTTCAGTTTCTGAAAGCTGGAATAGTGTGGAAAGTTTTTGAAATCTTCAGTCAAAATTTCCTGAACAACAAATTTCTTTTTGAATTTAAATTAGCCATTCATTGCATACAGTATATGATACTGATAAATAAACGTATTTTCTAGCAACCATGTTCGCTAAATAACAATATTAATACACAATATATTTCGCCGAAGCGTTGGTATACAGCACTTATACGGTTTTATGGGCATAGCAGGGACATTGACGAATTAATCTGTGAAACATCCTATAATATCAGCTAAAAAGTGATTTCACATGATCTGATGACATTAATTATTACCAGCAAATTTAATCTGCATAGCATTTTTCTATAGAAGTATCAATCTTATATTTTCTTAATCAGCGCCATAATGTGTCGATATCGATTATCCGTAATGTTTAAATAATTCTTGCTAAGTAGTTTCCAAAATATCCTTTTGTTACCCAGATGATACAAAATTTTATAAAGCATCACCTTTATTTTTGTATTATTCACCTGTGAAACTAAATTTGATGACATTGCATTGGTCGCACCCACACGTAATAATGACATGAAAGGGGAAACGTGTAGCGCTAACTATGGGGAATAGAAGCCGAAATAATTCAAAAGTTAGAAAGCAGGAAGGGTAGAATTAAATTACTATGTAGGAGCGTATAATATTGAAAATTACTACTGTTGAAGTCGTTTTCGATAATAGTCCTCAAGTCATAAAACACCTATAACATGTTATGTTATCCAAAACTTCAAAAAAAAAAACAATTTTGATGCGATATAGAACATGATAGAACATAAAAGGCCACAAGTTTTTATCTAAATTGTAATTATTATCATTTTGTAAGACATGTTACAATATTTTTGTCTATAATGTAGAATTATCAGTTCAAAAAATACGTGCCGTGTGCGGAATATTCACTTGTTTCAATTACCACGTAGGGTCTTTTGCAAATGAAATTAACTATTAAACAAAATATGCAGACAAACATTCACTATTACAAGTCCAGATGACACGTTAGATTATAACATGAATACCATTGGTTCGAGTGATAAGAGGTTCGAAGCAACGAAACGATTAGAGCTTTTATTTCGTGATCGTTGAACGACCGTATTGGAATGGAATCAGGTTTCGTCAAATAATAAAGCACGATTGTTTCGGGATGGTTGTCGACTTAATTGATCGATCATTCGAAAGGAAATCGCCTTTCCACGGGTCGACTCGTGGCTCTGAATAATTTAGCGAAAACCTTTAGTAGCTCCTGAATTTTACTGAAGGGAGGAACGAGGCCGTCCAGGAATGTGATTCGGTCGGCAGGATCTTCGAAGGAGATTGGACGAGCAGCGGTGTATAGCGCAAATTAATGTCCTGGCCCGGTTCCGCGGACTCTCGCATGTTCGGCGAAATTGGCGGAACTATTATGTGCGATTAAACTACAGTATTAATTGCGACTTTCATCTAGGTTCCACAAAAATTTGACTTTTATTCCAAAATCGTAGAACATTATAATGTTGCATTACATACAATTTACTAGAAAAGCGACACATCTCAACAATCGTTATTTTTGAGATATCTGCAGAAACGTACACTAAAAGTGAGCTATTTCTATCTCAAATAGCGTCACTTAATTATCCAATAAAATTATTATTTAATAAACTGTTTTAACCCTTTTTATAATAGTGCACAAAATACACAAAAATAATATTTCATTAGAAACCTAGGAAATCCGGGAAGAACAATTTTTCTATTGTTAAATTGTGGAAAAAGTGTACTTTTCTTAGCTGTCTCACTTTTCTAAAAACCGACGATATATGTATAATAATTCTGAAAAATATCTATCCACCTCTGGACTGATATGACCGGCCGAAATATCTCGGTTATTTTATTGATAATACATAACAAGTACCTGAAGGAAAAGTTACATGGTTATATTCTTATTTATTTCAACGTCATTATTTTGATTTGTTTAAACGAAATCATACATTTTCGAATTCATCACGTTTCATTTAATTTAAATTTAACTTAAATACATATAAAATAGGAACATAGCCTTCAAACAATTTTCAAATGGAAGTATAACGAAATCATTAAATAGGTGAACTAAAATACGTGTGTAAACTTTATATGAAAATTTCAGTCATTATGTATAACAAGTCTAACGTTTATGTACGCCTGGCCCTTAGTTTTATTTTGTATCCAAAACCATCCTTTTCGCAACGTAATATTTAAATTCTATTTATTACTTTTATATAGAAGGTTGTCCATGCATATAGGACAAGTCATACCTCTTTTCTGATTGCAATTAGAATAAACTATTAAACGAACAAGGTAAATAAACCATGACCAGAAACATATTTTTCGTCCACAGCGTAAAAAACTATTGGATTTAGGTTACTCGAAAACCAAATACGTAACTCGTAGGTTATTTTAAATAAACGTCTTTATTAAGGAAGATGTGATCATTTTGGAAATTATAAATAATAGATGTTCTATGTGAGTGTACGGAAATTTTTGCAACACACTGGATGTTAATAGTTGCAATATGTTCTTCTGATACCTTTACAATTGTTTCGGAAAGAAAAATAAAAGGTTTCGATTGCAAAGGGATGAAAAGAATTGTCAATCGAAACTGATCTTATACTGAACAACGTTTCATTGAATTTGTGTAAAAAACACGTTTTCACGCAAAATGACACAAATAGAAGCAGTTTCCGGCGGGGTTTTCGGAATTTGCGTAATATTTTGTTCGTTTTTCAAACAGCATCTCTTTGTGCATCTGCCGAGTCTTCCATTCGAGCGGGTTACATTGATTGGTTTCGTAACCATCGACCTGTGAAACAAATAGATTGCTGCGGTGAAGGAATAAAAAAAGAGGAGGTAGGCAAGATCGCTCGTTGAAAAGGAAAAACGACAGGACTGTAAAACAGCTACACTTGTCACCCCAATGTTTAATTCTAATCTGTCCTTCGGTGCAGGTAATGTAATAACTACACCCCGGATGTTTATGCATTTATAGCATACCTTAACTTAGAAAATGCAATAAAGTAAGGAATGGTTTCAATAAAGTTTAATACTATTTGTATGTCATAACTAACGTAGTAAAGCATTTAGTACGTTAGTACAAAACTCCAAATTTTGTTTCATTTTAATTTTTAGATATTCGTGTCGGAAATTGTGAATTTGCATAAATTTCCGCAGTCTAGTAATAACCGGATTCTAAAGAGTGAGCAAAAAGACAACAGAATTATATTTTTATGGATTTTCAATATTAGAAATACCGTTCAGTTAGAAGCTATTATGTATAAAGGATTATTGTGGTCCAGCAAGAAGTGTTCGATTTTACAAACGAGACGTCAGTGAAGATTATTTGTTTTCTGTACATGAAGAAGATTTTCACTGATGGTGAAAGAAATAAAACAGTATTGTAAAAGAAACAATCTCTTTATTTATTTCCCAAATACAGAATTGTCTGTTTCGACATATTTCATAATCCAACACACATGGATATGTGCATTATGTTACGTACTTTCTCTGTCTGGTAAATAGAGAATATATCTGTTACTTCATTATTACATTCTTTAAACACTATTAAATGAACTACAATTTTTATATATTTATAATGTTTATTAAATTACATTATAAGTTTGGAATTTGGAAGTTTCGGTATGATTTAGTGCAATGTAGATATGATTTACGGAAGGTATAAATAAAAACACTAGAACACTGGGGTAATATCAAAATAAATGGTGGCGTATATGTAAAGATATGTAAAGTCGATAGCCATGAAATATTCATACTGCCGAATAAAAAATTATGCAAATATATACATATTCATTCTACCATTGGAAATATGAGAGCACGTAAATCGATATGTAATAAGTTATAAAATAACACGGCAAGCGATACATAGAATGTGTTATAAAAATATTATAAATGGATAACAATTATTTCAAGACGAAATGAAAATAAAAATATAGAATATTGTTTGAAAATTTGGACGACAATTAAATTTTGTTAAAGTTACGTTACGTCACTCTGTATATCTAATGAATTTACAGCCGTATAAATTATCCACATTTTCAATTTGATTTTAAAAAGGTATTACTACTTGCATTTATTAATGTAATTACTGTTTTTGATGAATTTTGTAAGAGCTAGTGTATGCGAATTCAATTTTTTAGTTATTATAAATTTTTAAAAGATTAGTTAATCGAAGAAATAATACTTACTAGTCGCAATTGGCAAACTGTGTGTTGGGGAGACCGGGGTTAAAAGTAACAATTTTTGGTTTTCATGAAGTATAAAAGTCTATATGTTAGCTAAAGATTTAATGTTAATTTATATGTTTAGGTTGGTGATTCAAGATTGGTTCTATAGCGATAAAATGTTTCTAAATTAATTGTTAAAATGTTATGATCATGAAAACTGACCGAACCAGATTGTACATTTTTCCCCACCTTGAGGTTAAAAGTAACAACGCTGGGGTAAAATTGTATGATAAATAGATGAAGCAGTATTGTGCACAATAGAAGACAAGGAATAATTAAAACTAGCTAATAATTACACAGAATCATTGTTTCTTAATCAATGGATACTCAACATAACATAAATTGTGTCCTTTTAATTAGCATAACATTACATTATCTTCTTAATGAGATCAATTAATGCACAAAACCAATAATTATCATAATTTATTGATTATTTGTTGCTGCAGCGTTGTTTTTTTCATTTAAAATGTTATAAGCTCTGTTACAACCCATAGTCGGTTGAATCTACCCCTGTTACTTTTAATGCCAGTCTCCACTACAGTTCTTACCATAATGACCAAACTTATTGAAATTCCGAATGGTAAATAAGAAACTAAAACTCTTAACAGAAATTTGGACAAATACACAACATATTCATCGGTGTGACCGTTAGATCAATATACCGATTTGGATACAGAATTATTTTTCTCAATGATTTATGGTCGCATCAACCATTTGATTGAGATATTAGTAACACTAAAAGTAACAAATTTAGATCAATTTAAAATTGACTGGACTAATTTTTTTATGTTTTAAGTAATTTATTAGTCCTTAGATTGCTTGTGTAGCCTTTAAATTGAGACAGAAATTAATATGCTGCGTAAATATGAAACCTGTAACAAAATTCATCCATTTCGTTTACATGAAATATGCGAACTATAAAGATTATACAAAGTATGCAAAAAATAAAATATATTTATTGAAGATATGTTAAATGTATGTTGAAACACGTATTTTCAAATACTCGTAAGATCGTTTGAATTTAATTGACGAAAGTGATCGAAGGTGGATTACAGATAACTAGGTTGATCATGATTGACATGATTATACGGGCCTGTACATGACGCTTCGAGTTGGCGTTTTGTTGGAAACTGAACTGTGGATGAACCGATAAGGGAAAGTTGAAATTAGCAGCGTGGCAGGTTTTGTCATTAACTATAAACAAACGGTTCTACTGTGTATGGGAAATGAAGCGTGCGTGGGAATGAGGGAACGAGGGGAGGCTCCTGAAAGCAATTCTGCTTTTGATAGGGCCACCTGTGCATGACGTTTCGATAAACAGCCCACCGTTTATATACTTTCGGTTCTCCTGTTCGTTCTCTTCCATTCTGCTTGTTTCGGCTTGCCGGATCATGCGAAACATGGCGTGTAACTTGTCACGGATTATCCCCGACTGTTTTTTTCGTCGTGCCCCATTGTACGGAAATGTCGTCGACATGCCAAATGACACGGTGAAATAAATTCTGGCGTGAATTCCGAGTTTCTGACGCGTAACAAAGCTCTGATTGTGCAAACGGTTATCCCTACAATTTGGAATGGTTATCTGTTTAAAGTGTTAAAAGCTTGACATGTCGAAGATAAACAAGTTTGAAAAGTATCTCGATTCAACTACATTTGAAGTGAACGCAGTCTATCCGTTACTGTGGTAACTTCATTGTCGATTGTTTGTAAAGTATACAAAGAAATTTCAATAATAATTCTAACAACAAATTAAATTAAATATGTATACGAAAATATCTATTATTCTATTATTGTATATATTTTCTTCTTTTTTCTTGCTTTTAGTATATCCTATTCTTTGCGATTAATCCGTGGAGAATGAAGATTTAAATGTTTACACTAAAAAATATTTCAACGAAACTTTAGTTATTCAAACAATATTTTTACATTTTCAATAATTCGATGGACGATAATGTCTTCTAATATTTCACACAAAAGTTAGTGCTTTTACATATTTGACAGAAGTATTTGTGTTCCAATCGTGTGTTGGTTTATCTCTTCTTTATTGTTTAATTGATCATTTTTGTGACGATTTTTGAAAAAAAAAAAAAAATGAGTACTGTCATCGACATAATAATTTAAGAATTTTGAAAACATTTCTGAATTAAGAATTTTACACATGTACTTTTACTTAGATACTGTTTGCAAGTTTTTCATATCATCTTATACTGAAATAGTTATTATGTAGGTATTCATATTGTATTTGCAAACATTTTTCCATCTATAATGATATAATAGAGGGAAATATGAAAACTGTTGAACTCCATCTGCGACATAAAACTGTAGAAAAATGGTATGGAATAACTTTTTCTGAAAAACATGTTCATAGTAGTGAATTTGAATACTTATATGTCATGACATTTTATTATTAGACTGTAGATTTTTATGCAAATATGTATTAATTGCAGCAACTAAATTTAAACAGTATTTTACTATATTAAGCGTTTTATTAAGTTCCAAATATAATATGAACCTCGTTAAGCATTATTCAACTTTCCATCACTCTGAATTTTAAATAATTCAGTGTATCATGCACAAAATCTACTTATCACTTTTATGTCAATAGATTCTTCCACTTATACAATCCACTACGTACTTTATATTGTATATGTTTACTATTTTTATAATGCAAGACTTTAATGTACGTGTGAAGACGAAAAAGCAAGAAATATTTAAAAAGAGGGTAAATGTGTTACAGAGCTTAAAATTCTGTATAACGATGGTGCTGTCATTTAAAAAATAAATATGCTATTAACCTGAATCTCTAGAATTTTCATAAATTAAAAGTTAGAAGAGCTTCAAAGCTAATTTATTAAGTATATTTTGGGGTGATCACAATTAACGTATAACAATATTGTAGATTATTTTAGAAATAAAGTTTAACTCAATGGTTACTACTGATTTTTGAAATGTAACAGGCTTCTGAGACTTTAAGATTTAATATTTTGTCGATACTTGTTAGAGTCTTTCAAGTAATTTCACATGTAGGTGGACTATAATATTACATTAATAGAGCAGTTTGGGATTCGTAAAAATTAGGTAAATACGAAGCTTTACTGTTTATTCAATATTATTGTATTTCTTTTACTTACTTTTAACAACGAGATCGAACTAATAATTGTATTATACAGATTTTCCAATGCATTATCATATGATTCTTCTTTTCTTTGGCCACAAAACTAATAAGTAAAGCATAGCAATTAGTACAAACACTAGTCACTCGTACATCAATGATGTGGTAGGCAAATTTATATTTCTAACAGTATTCCAAACACTAACGATCAGTATTTTCAATACACAAATCGACTCCGAAACTTGGAGAACACATATAAACTGTACCAAAAAATATAGTTCAAGAGAGCGTTACAGGAAAAGCCAATTCAGTCCTTCGGAATGAAAATGTACATTGCCCAAAATTAAATCCTACGTTATTTCATCGGTATGAACATTTTTTGTTCCGTTACTGCGGAATATCGGATCGAGCAAAGCCATAAAATCATTATTACGCTGTCGCAGAGACGAATCGTTTCGCCCCGTTTTAGCCATTATAGCACCCAACAAGTTAATTATCATGCCAATTCAAATATTCGTTGAATTTCATTGACTGCATTTCATCCAAACATTTTCCAATTTGTCGAAACGATCGCTGAGCTTTACGCGGCGACACGGAAATACAGCCGAATTTTTCCCAGACGGAAAATTACCAATCCGAATATTCGTTATTTGCTTTAGTGCTCACTGTTTAATAATCAGTTATTGAGAATTTTCATCAAATTTTCTCTCCGTATATTTGAAAATGCAACACGTATATTGAATATTTTAAAATGTATATCTAATATGTTTATTTCCTGGAAATGTTTCCTGATCTCCTGTGATCGAAAATTCAATTGGATAAACGCACAAATTATTATCGTTTGGTGTTTATAATTATTAAACCCCTGTCTCGAAATATTAATTAGAAGTAGCGTTTTAGCGTAAAGCTTCCAAATGATTTGTATCATTTCTCTATGTATTATAAATCGAATAAATGGTAGTAAAGAGCGTTCAGTTTTTAATCGACTAAACACGGGCACAAAAGAGCCCCATCAAGTCTTGAACACGGTTATTTACAAGATCCTTTAAGTTTATATTAGATCACATAATTTTATATCGCTTTGTACCAATATTAGTTATTTGATTCTTATTAAGACTTGTCTTACAAAATATCTGTTTGAAATACGATTTAAACCTACTTCATTGTTCAAGAAAATTATTCTCTACTACCTTTTAAGATACAGTGGTATACAGTTGAAATTGAATTTAGCAAATATGTTCGTCTACGGTTAAATTGTAATATCTGTCAACTATTGATATTAAATTAATTTCTATATTTCTATAATAAAAATCGTAATCAATTAATGTGAATGGTACACGAGGATCAAAATGAAAAGGATTCTAAGAATATAAAAAATACATAATAAAACTCTTGTATGGTAATGAGAATTAAAAACAGTTTAAAATGCTGCACATTGCGATAAGCTGTGTGCTTGTGCGTTTACTGCATGCATATTTTACTTTTACAATGAATTACTTACCAGTATAATGACCACACGTCACATGAGACCGCAATAAGTCAACTAAATATTATATTATATTTCCAGCCTCGACTATAAACTGGTGTTAAGGTTTTATATCTGTTAAGGGGTCAGTATTCTGTAAAAAAAATCGTACGCACAAAATTTTGTGTTAGAAATTTAAGTTCATAATTTAGTGAAACCAATAGTATTTTTTTCGTTTTTCTTTAATATTGAAAAAGTTCCGAAACAATCAAAATTAATTTCTTCTACAGTGTCTTCTTCAAATCGATAATGTTATTCCCAGTTAAAGTTTCCAACGAGGATAAGCTACGTCACCGTTAATTTGTTTAAAACCAACGAATTCTACGAAGTTTTCTGTCCAGTCACTCACGAATCCGTCACATCATGGGTAGTTTTTAACAATTCAGAATACTACCTTGCATAAGCTTTGACGTCAAAACTTCGAGCTTTGTAGAAAGCGTTCCTCAGAATTAATATTGTAAATTCGTGGTAAGGCCACTTCCGAAGCTTACGTAGAATGAAGAATTATCCACTGAAATAAAGTATTCAATTGTAAAGATATGTTTACAGGAGTGTCATGCGTGAACATAAACTGTCAATATTACACATCGATTCATTCGCAAAAAGTGGTTAGGAATTTAACAATATTAGATATATATTGAAATAATCTATTGTTAATGATTTAGATTAACAGTGTCATTCAATATAACATTGCTACTGTACGAAATTATAGTTTATAGTATAAATTATAATTTCGTACAGTAGCAATGTTATATTGAATATATAATATTGTATATTAAGGTTGAAAACTATTTTGTTGATATAAAGATAAATAGAATATGATTCTAAGTACAGAAACCTAAAGGGCGGAATAAGCTTTCTATGTATACAATAGTGTACAGATTATTCGTGTTTGAGAAAATCGAATTTACGAATGTATCAATGGGATTGCCTGTGCACCCATGACTGAATTATTTTTGCTTCCTGTCAGTTTATAAACACTAGCACCGATATTGAACAATTGTAAAGTATAACCTGATAATTAGAAAATGTGATTAGTGGAAACAAGTAATATCATACAAAGACATGTACATGTGGACTACATACGTTTAAGCAGATTATCAATTTTATAAGTTATTTAAGAGAACCACTAACAAATCTCTATAAAATTACTTGACAAATTACAAATAGTAAGAGAGGCTAATTATTGTTCTTTTGGACGAATTTACCGAGATTGACTTTCTACCTTAATTGGCTTTAATGTTTAACATATTTGATTCTATTACGTTGAAACAAGTGGAGAGTACCCTGTGAAGTTTGGCAATGAAGAAATGAAATATGTTAACATTTCCTAGACATAAAAGTAACGCCAAATATACCTACCTATCACTAAATCACTTATGTCATCTGTACAAGCGACCTAATACACATGCATTATACTATAATACATTGCACACAGATGCAGTATAATACACTCATTCGTTTCAATTCACTAAGAACCGTACATCTTCAAGGACTGTAACCTTCTTTAGCACCCTGTACAGTTAATTTGACTGATCACGTACACGCCGTTGATCGCCTACACCCTGTTTGTACAGTCAGTCAGCGTGCGTTGTCGCTATCAAAAGCCATTGTACGATGCACCCTGTATTAGCATAAGGTACCTAGGAACCTGCTACCGAGCAAATAGAGCGAACCCGATTCTCTCGTGGGGATGTACCAGCAACAGCTTAGATCTAGTTGCGCCTTCGAACGATTATGCAAATTTCTGACAACCCACGACTTAATGAATCAATGGTAAACCGCAATTCGAATACTAATAGACAGTCAAACTGCCATAACGTAACACGTATTAATCGCGTTCAAGTTATACGGTTCATGATATTAATTGGCCACTTCTCTCAAACTCATTGTTATCTTGCTTAATAACATACGTGCGTTTTTGTCAATATTATTTGTACGATTATCAAATATATAGGGCACACTACTTATACAATTAAATATTTAATGAATTATTTACAATAGATACAGCAATTAGTAGTTCACTATTCTTTATCAAATTCTGTCTGCTTCTATGAAAATAAAAGAAATATGTTCCTGCAATAGTATCGTCTTTGTCTTCAACATCGTACGCCATGTTTACCAATTACAAAGACAAGGTGATATACTATGATATATGTGAATTATATTGCAATTTTATCTTATAAAATAGTGGATTCCTGTTTAGCGAACCTAATATAAATAAATGTTCGAAAAATTATTATATTATCAGCAATATAATTTTAAGTTAATAGAAATGGAATAAATTAAACCAATACAAGGAATACTGCTTCTTGCATAAAATCAAAGCTGGAAGACTTAACACGTTGGCTGCTACAGCAAAAATTTTGTTTTTTGGAGTCATAAAGCGCCGAAAACATATGCGTTTAGTTAATAGAAGCTAATGTGTCTTGGTCTCGTTTTAAACTATACTGGGATATCAATTTTATTTAAAAATTTTGTAATGATATTTAAATAAATCAGCCTCTTTGCAATGTAGGTACATATCACCCATACTTGGGTGACGTGCAGTCAAACTGTTAAAAAATGGAATCGAATAAAAGTATTCTTTATGTACTTTTAATTAGACTTGAAATTAAAATAGTGCTTTTTGAATTAATGACATGTTATTTATTTACGGTTTAACTTTTCCAAATGTTGAATACCAATAAAAACTTTATATAAACACGGATATCTCTGTTACTACTTCCTCTCTAGTATTTTAGCCAAATATCTTCAGGTATTAAAATTTAAGAAAACGTAGGAACGGACGTGATATTAATGTTTTGAAGCTCTGCTCTTGGCGTTTCGCCTTATAACCTTACATTTCTTCTTCTTCTAACAAGTTAGAATTTTTCTTAAATTGTCACGGTAGGTCTATAGAGACTTACTGACAGAAACGATTTCCTGTAAGTCGAAGGATACGATTCTCAGTCGAAGACGATCGAGGGTAGGCAATCTAATCTGGCCACAGGGAACGTATATACCCTAACCTCCATTTTCTATTCGGATCGATCACTCACTCGATCATCCCTCCCCGTTTTATCATCTACGTAGTATCCTTGATGGTGTTTCACCTTCTCTCACACTGACCTACGTCTGTCTGGGTCCAGGTCCACCCTCATCTTTATCGTTCAGCAGCATAACCCTCGTAAAACGGCCCATTCTTGATTAACCCTCCCGTTAACCAGTTTTTCCGATGTCCCTGTACCGATGGATAACTCTTGAGATGATATCGCTGGGGATTGGTATGGTCGTCACGCAAACCTGAAACAGATTTCTGAGTATCTATAAACCAGAGGATCAATCGTGAGTGGAGTGCAAATGTCTATGCAGAATCACGTTTCTGAAGCCTAATTTATGGAAGCAAAAAGCACAGGTATGTATTGTACTTTTAAATATTTCCTTGTGTTACGTTAACATTGAATAAACATTATAAAAATTCTTAAGTTATTGCATTTTGCATATTGAAATATAAGCAACTATATTATACGGATTACATTAGTGTGTGCAAGACATTGTACACAGTTTATTATATCCGTTCCATTTAGTACTGTATTGATCAAATAGACGCTGTATGTATTAACTAGAAATACATATATTACAGTACTGTCTTAATATAAAGACAAATGCATTAACACCAGTAAAATAGTTACATTTTTAATTTACGGTGTTTATAGTTTTCATTTAGTGACGATTATACGTATGTAAATTCTCAATTATTTTGGAATTAATGTATTCAATTTTGTGTATTATATAGGCCAAAGAACTTTTCAGCAAATGTCCGTTTCAGCGACATGACAAAATAGTCGTTAACATGAAACAGTAAGTTGCTTTTTGCAATTTTATAATATTTCATGGTACACTGTAATACATATATCGTTGGCACAATAAATAAATGTCAAAATGGGGAAACTGGTTTGGTGAAGCATGAATGTATATTTTACATGTATTGACAGCAGATATCAACACAAATCACTAAAGCATAATACTATTTTGAAAAAAATATATAGGAAATATAGATTGTAATTGGTAAATTTAATGTAAATTAATATTAGAAAACGATATTATCAGCGTTTAAGACATATGCTTACCTTGAAGTTATATTAAGTTTAAGAAATCTTTATATCGAGTATCTACATAGTTTTAAATATATAACTTCCTTATCGTCATCATTACTTACGTAATTTAATAATTTCAGTTCAATTGAAATACTTCTGTTATTGTTACTATTTAATTGTGATCCAGCAAAGTTTTGCCATCCTTATTTTCAGAGTAAGTTCATTTAGAAGAAATTGCATAGAAACGCAGGTGAAAAATGGGACACGATTTCTGTGTCAAAGATTCCTTTCTTTGTCGTGGTGCTGTGGCCGCAATTTATTTGCGAGGCTCGTGGGGATGACCTAGATACGTCAGATCGTAAGTGCTCCGACAACAGACGCGAGAGGGTGATTCCAGCACAGATCTCTCGTTACTTTTTTCTACACAAATTCGATAAAATCCGATCCCCTGGAAAATGTCTACGAAGCTCGTTTTCACCCCAATCGTTTCAATTACTCCGATACCGCTACGATGGATGTGTTCTTTATCTGGTCTTTGTATTAATTTGTATCATATGAAATTGTCGTTTCCATGGATCAGAATAGAAACGTATCTTCGAAACAATAATTTTAATATACCCAAGTCATGGTAAATGACCACCGTTTGGATCAATAGCTGGCTTTAACACTATACCTGCCGAAAGTGAACGTGTCTCTAATTGTATTCGTATCACGTTGGCAAAAGGTACAACTTGCTGAAAATATGCAAATCGATTTAACGAAGTTCTTTACTTATCTATTGCAATAAAAGTTGCGAAAAATCTCAGATAATACAGTGATATGATGTTAATCATTTTTGTAAGAGTTTACGAACATTTGATATTTGACGATTATTTTGATTGTTTTAGTAGTCCTAGTGTTAACGAGGTATTAACAGGTATATCATATTTTTATAATAGATCGTGCTTTCAACTTCTCGATTGGGAAATACTGAATTTTTTTAAAATGAGTTCCAGATCACATTTTCACGACAAGAAGTATCTAGTCTGTTGTGAAAAGGCTTAATGAGAATAGCAGGTGTGATGAAATTACATAATTTAATTCAGTTACTTTTGTTATGACTCAGACAAATTTTGTGCAAATTTAAATTTATATAAATAAAAGTACTCGGAATCTCTTCAATACTATACTGTTTCGGTACTATGGTAGAATTATTAAACAGTTACAAAAGAAATTCGATGAACAAAGGAATTAGAGGATCACACTAGGATGATACCTTCGAACTAGCATAACACGCAATGGTGATTATATTACATTTATTAAACGTAATTGCAAAATAATACAGAAAGCTGAAATTTGCCTTCATTTTAGAGAGATTATTTAACAGATATCGTATTGAAATGATGTGCCAACGATTTTCTTACGGTCTCAATAAGAAACGTGTAGTAATATTTACACTGACTTTTATACCTTTCTTAATTATCAAAAAAACAATTCAGACAGTTATTTTTGTCCCATTTTGTACATAGTTTGTAACCTTACGTATAAGAATAAATCGAAAATGTGAGATTCAGCAAAAAAACAAAGCTGTAGTTACAAAAGATATTAAAAAAAAGTGTCAACGATAGATAATAATACGTGGTGTCCCAAGCGGTCTCATCCATCCAAGTACTGACCACGCTCATTGCTGCTTAACTTCAGTGATCGGACGAGAACTTTTTTTTTTCATGTACTTTATTGCACTATTGTATATAAATAACATGTACAAACTTAACTCTAAAAGCTAATCTATACAACATTTCAAGCAGTCTGGTGTGTTATAAAGTACCTACCTCGTAACGGGGCTTTACCTTTAATTTCCCTTATTTTAGATCTACATCTTCTTCTCAGCTTACTTATCACAGTACGATTTTTAAAATTTCAAATATATTTCGTCTATCTATGTTATGCAGGAAACTAACCTTACAAAACCTGCTTCTAGAATTTTGTAATAACAAATAATTCTACTTTGTACTTTCATATTACAATTAGTCTGAACTACTTTCTTCATTAGATATAGGAATATTTTGATATGGAAGTTTATTTTTTATCCTAAATATACTATTATTGTATCTTATTCTAGTAATATCTTTAAGAAGCGCATTTTCATTCTTTAACCTATATTTATAAAACTTTTGTCCCATATTTCTAATATAATCTATTATTGGTTCTATCTTAGAATCGTTGTGCATTGAGGCTATTCTTTCATATCAACTTCTATTCAAAATCAGTCTCATACATTTATTTTGAAAGACTTGTAGTGGTTTCAGTTTTGTTATTGATGCAGAACACCATACTGGAGCACCATAGACTATCGCTGGCCTCAATATGCTTGTGTATATCAGTCTTTTGTTTTTCATAGTTACTGAGGACATTTTTACCAGTAATGGGTACAGTTTTTTCATGATTGGATAAACTTTCTGTATTGCCATTTTGAGATGATGTTTATATGTTTATTTTGAGTTCAGATGCACACCGAGATACTTCACATTGTTTGATGGGGCTACTTGTTGTCCGTATACTTGTACTGGTGAAAAAATTTTATTTCCTGTCATCCTTTTAGAAAATATTATTAACTCTGTTTTCTTTGGATTAATTGTTATTTTCCATTCATCATAGTATTTTTCTAACATATTTAAATGTATTTGTATTTGTTTTGCGGCTACCACAGCACAGAAAGAATGGGCATATATAACTGTGTCATCAGTAAATAGGGCTAGGTTTGTTCTTATAAATTCTGGGATTTCATTGAGGAATATGCTAAATAACTGATTTAGCATTATTAATTACTACTTTGAACTTTCTATCAGTTATATATGAGTGTATTAATCTAATCAGAGTTTCAGGGTATTTTTGCATTATCATTTTATAGATCAATCTATTACTCCAAACTTTGTCAAAGGCTTTCTGTATGTCTAATAACACCATTACTGTTATTTTATCCAAGTTAAAATTTTTACTTATGTCATTTACTATATGTACTACTTGTTGAACTGTGCTCTGTTTCTTCGTAAATCCAAACTTTATATCCCTACTACTTTTATTTAATTCCTCGTGCTTTTTTATTCTATCCAGGATTAGTTTTTCTACAATTTTACTTATGGGACATAATAAACTTATAGGTCTGTAGCTAGTGGATTTGCTTTTATATTTTCCAGGTTTAGGGACTGGTGTAACATTAGCTATTTTCCATTGTTGAGGAAAGTACACGAGTTTAAAGAGACTATTTATAATATAATTTAATTGTACTATTGCCTGTTTTGATAAGTTTTTAAGCACTACAGTTTGTATATTGTCTATACCTAGAGCTTTGTGTGAACTAACATTTTTAATTATAGAACATATTTCTTTTGGCGACGTATGATATTTATACCAGTCCTCTCCACTATTTAGTGTTCCTTGTAAATAATTATTGACTACAGTTACTATATTACTCTGTTCTATTGTGTTATTATGTAAGTCTATTTTGTGTACGTTTTCAAACTGTGAAGCTATTAATTCTGCTTTTTCCCTATCCGTAAGTGCTGTGATATTTCCCTCCTTAAGACATGGAATTTCTTCATACTCACTTTTCAAGACCTTGGTCATCCTCCATAAGTTTTTCTCCCGCGTGTTGATTTTAGACAGCTTCTCGGTCCATTTTTTGTTTCTATACCCTGCTATTTTAAACCTAACTGTTTTGCTTTTCTCCATGTATAAGTCTTTAAAATGTAGACTACCTGTTTTTTGCCATTGTTTTCTTAAGTAATTTCTATATTTTATTTCCTTAAGTATAAAACTGAAAGTTCAGTGTTTTGTGTTATCACAGTTTTCATTTTAATTACCTTATCTCTTGCATGTCGTATGTTCTTTGTCAGTTTCGAAACCTCCTCATCTACAACCTCTTTTGTTTCTATTTTACTATTAATGATTATTGTATTATCCAATATGTCCCTAAATCTTTTCCAGTCAGCCCCCTTATAGTCAAATAAACTTCTTTTCAATTTTGAATTACTTTCATTTCCTAATGTGAAGTATATAGATAAGAGGTCTGAATTTAGCTCATTGAGTACCTGCAGTTTTTCCACATTAATTACGTTTTCGTTTATTACTATATCTATGAATGTTGGTGTACCATTGTTATAGGGAATGTGTGTTGGGCTATCAGTGTGCAAAATTGTTACGTTGTTTCTCTGAATATAGGTATTTAATGTTAGACCATTTCTATTATTTCTGTGGCAATTCCAGTTGGTGTGTCTTGCATTTAGGTCTGTCAAAGTTAGGTTGCAGAGCGTGGTTCTTAGTGTATGAAAAAATAGTTTATTTAACTAAATGTAGAACATATTATATGAATACAATCACACGGCACGCACATGTTCCGCCAGACACCAAAAGGCTCGACCCCCTCTCACCCGTCTGCCCGAAAAACCAAAAAAAAAAACAACCCGGAAGCGTTCGGCTGCTGCGTTATCGCGCGAAAGCTTGAATCCAGAAGCAGAAGTTATCATTCTGTTTGACACTCCCCCTTAACTTCAAATCAGCATTCAACATTCCTTCATCAAACATTATTGCAGACTCAACTTCTCTATACATGCAACGTGCTTAATTTTTGGTAACGCTTTGGTCAATATGTCTGCAGTCATTTCATGCGTACTTACATACATCACATTAATCTCGTTATTTTCTAGAGCTCTACGAGTGAAGTGATATCTAATGTCTATATGTTTACTCTTTGGATGATATACGCTGTCTTTACACAATGCAATTGCACTTTGACTATCACAAAATACGTTTGTTGGCTTACATACTATATAGATCTACTTGCTTTACATGTTGTAGTAATCTTCTTAAATACATTATTTCTTTTACAACTTCGGACAATGAAATGTATTCCGCCTTCATAGTGGAAAGCGCTACGCATTTCTGCTTTTTAGTGCTCCAGCTGATCGGTCCATTGGCCAGCATTACTACGTACCCAGAACGTGATCGCCTGTCTTCGATATCCCCACCCCAGTCTGCGTCCGCATACGCTTGCAGTTCATTGTGACCCTTTATGTACATTATTCCGTAATCTTTTGTTCCGCGTAAATATCGGAGTACTCGCTTCGCCTTTTTCCAGTGACTCACAGCTGGTTTTTCGCAAAATTTACTTAATGTGCTCGCGGCAAAAGCAATGTCGGGACGCGTCGCGTTCGCTAAATATATTATGCTTCCTACTAATTCGCGATAAGGTTTTCCACGCATTTCTAATTCATCCGCTTCTGATTGGGGTTCTAACTGCTCTATAAACTTCTCGTTTGTTTCTAACGGGGTAGATACAGGTTTACAATCTCGCATATTAAATCTATCTAGTAACTCTTCTACGTAGTGTTTCTGAGACAGTATCATGCTGCCAGTCTCTCCTTCTCGCTCTACACGGATACCTAAGATATCTTTTACGGTTCCTAGATCCTTCATTTTAAATTTAGCTTTTAGCAAATCTTTTACTTTTTCTATCTTACGAAGGTCTCTAGATCCGATTAACAAATCATCTACGTAGACTATAATTATGACGTCACTATTTGCGTTTGAATCTATGTATACGCACGGATTTACAGCCGTCTTTTCGAACTTAATTGACGTTAGATAATTGTTTAGCTTTTCATACCAATTTCTCCCAGCCGGTTTTAGACCATATAGTGGCCTATTTAACTTGCAGACTTTGTCCTCGTGATCGGGATTGACGAACATCTTTGGCTGCGTCATGTACAACTCATCGCGTAGATCTTCTTGGACGTATGCCGCCACCACATCCATTTGGTGGACGTGCATTTGGCTTTGCACACAGCAAGTAAGGAAAGTTCTTATACTTTCGTATCTTGCGACCGGGGAGAACACTTCCTGATAGTCGATACCTTCTTTCTGCCGGTCACCTCGTGCAACTAGTCTTGCTTTGTACTTCTCGATTGACCCATCCTGTTTTTCTTTCACCTTAAACACCCATTTATTAGGTAGTACAGTTCCGCATTTAGGCTTACTTACCAAATCCCAAGTATTGTTTCGCATGAGAGAATCATATTCTTCCTTCATGGCGGTCAGTCACAGCTTCCTCTCAGGGCAATTCATAGCTTCTTTTACATTTGTTGGCACACGATGCTTTCGATTCGTAACTGTAACGTTGACGTTCTCTTCGTGAAATACCTTTCTAGGTCGTCCAGGCTTGCCGTCCCTCATCAATTTCGGACGTCCTGGTCGTCTCTTCGTTTGTTGCGGAGTTCTGAAAATTTCCTGGTCGATTTCACTTTCGTCGTCTGCACTCTCGTCTTCTGATTCAGTCCTATTATGGTCCTCCAATCGTCCCTCTCCATCACTCGGCGATGTCTCAATTTCATCCGTTTCTTGCTGCAAAGGTTCACTATTTTCTATGAGCATGTTGAGAGGTACCTCATACGTTTCTTCCTGGGTTTCTTTAGACCCTACATTTGCATTTACAACGTCATTCTCTATGAATTTGACATCTCGATGTTTTTCAATGGTTCTGGTACCCTTTTTCCACAATCTATATGCTTTGGATACATCAGAGTACCCTACTAAGATATACTCTGCTCCCTTTGGTGCGAATTTGTTTCTTTGGTACCTTTTATCAAGTGTAATAACTTTACTTCCAAAAGTTCTCATGTAGCCGACATACGGCTTCTTACCAGTCCACATTTCATACGGTGTAGTTCCGTTCACAGCTTTCGTTGGACAGCGGTTTCTTATGTAGGTTGCTGTATTCACAGCTTCTGCCCACAAAACGAACGGTGCCCTTGCTTGGAGGAGCATGCACCTAGCCATTTCGACCATAGTCCTATTCGCTCTCTCCGCTACACCATTATGTTGGGGGATATATTCGACAGACAGTTGCCGGGATATGCCTTCCTTCTTTAAGTAATCTGTAAATTCCTTTGAGATGTATTCTTTTGCGTTATCAGTGCGAAGTTTCTTTATATGTTGACCAGTGGCTCGTTCGACTTTAGCTTTATAATCCTTGAACGCTTGGAATATGTGGGATCTCTGCTTTAACATAACTACCTCAACATATCGGGTTTTATCGTCAATAAACGTTGCAAAGTACTTCGCTCCTCCTAATGATGTTGTTTGCATGGGTCCGCATATGTCACTGTGTATCAGTCCAAGTGTCTCTTTCTCTCGTGTATTAGAGGACCTGTAAGGTAGTTGATGAATTTTACATTTGTAACATACCTTGCAGTCAGCATTCGGGCCTTCCATTTGTCTGTCCAGACCGTTTACCATGTCTTTCATCTTCTTCAAATCATCAAAGTTCAAATGGCCTAACCTGTGATGCCATTTCAACAGATTATTCTGGTGCACCTTAGAAGATCCAGCAAACTTTCTATCAGTCTCCTTTACGAAATATAAATTGTCTCGCCTAACTGCATTCATTGCCACAGATCCGTCTCTGCGTCTTATCACTGCATAATCCTTATTAAAAGTTACTTTGTACCCATGATCTGTGATACTCGATACTGATAGCAAATTAGTCTTAAACCTTGGAACCAGCATCGTATCTCCCAATTTAAAATCATTTGGTTTCCCATTAAATGTTTTGGTTTTTATTTTTACTTCGCCCTGATCTTGTGAATCAACTCCGCTTTCAGTTGCTGTGTAGACTTTTGTCTTCTCGGTCTGGTCCAAACTGGTAAACTTCTTTTCATCATAACAAATATGTGACGTTGCACCACTATCTAAACACCACTCATATGGGTTCTGTGTTACCACATTTAACACGTTGACTGCCGCGTCACCCGTATTCGGGTGACAGTCAAGTTTCGGATCGGGCCGCGTCACCCGTATTGGGGTGACGCTTATTTGACTACTTGCGCAGATCATTCGTATGTGTTTGGAAAGATATTTCGCAGAATAAGTAACAAATCTATTGAATATTATTTAATATAAACTATATTTATTCATATGAATTTAATTAAAATGGTTTATTAAGAAAATTATGGAGAATGCCAAGCTTTGAAACATTCTATACAAAGCTGGGGTTGGTTGGGACAACTTGGACAATAAGTTGTTGTTTTATTTACATTATCTCGTGTTCTTGATCTGCCCATTTGACAACTTTTATTTGCATAACACTGTTTGCATGCGCGTCTAATGCTTCCTCCGGAATCATTTTTTCGAACGGCGATATGGTGCTGTCTTCGACGAGAACATGGACTTGTTGTGCTATCAGACAACCCAAATAATTTTGAAGCTAATATTTCCCTAAATCTTCTAATATTTACATCTTTCTTCGTTGCAATTTTGTAAACCGTCAAGGCGTTTACAACAGAAATTCCCAGAAGCAATTGAATGCCAAGCTTTCGGTACCACTTGATTCCTTTTCTAATTGTAGTGGCATAGGAAACCATTTGGTCGGAATAATCTATGCCACACTTTCCTGTATTATATTCGACAACAGCTAGTGGTTTGAGTGTTGCAGGTATCTGTTCACTTGGAGAAATAGTCCGAATGCTACGATTTTTTTTTGCAATTGGGACCATGATAGGAGCGTGTTTTGTGGATAAAATTCTTACGTCCCGTGTATCTCTCCATTTGAGTACCACAATCCCGTTATCATCTTCTTTGGATACCATCTCTCCTTTTCTCAGTTTGCAATGAAGAATATCTTTTGGAAGGAATTTTTTGTTATTCCTAAGTGTTCCCACGACATGGGTTTTGCGGTTTAGGCATGATATTGCTAACTCATAACTGGTGTAAAAATTATCAATATACAATGTGCGTCCTTGGTGGAAAAGTTTTTCTGCAAGCTCAAGACATACATTATGTGCCAATCCCGTTTCTCTAATACCATCAGCCGATTTACCAGAGTAAATTTTCATCGCCCATGTATACCCCGTGTCTGAGCATAATTTAAATAATTTGATTCCGTACTTGTGCGCTTTGTTTGGTATATATTGTCTGAAAATGAGTCTTCCGCGCCATGGAATTAACGTTTCATCAATAACAATATGTTCTCCAGGCGTTAATATTTCCTGATACTTTTCCTCCAGTTTGTCGAAAAGTGGACGTATTTTTCCAAGTCGATCGTTACGGGCAATGGACTCATTATTGGCAAAATGAAAGTTACTCAATAGTAACTCAAATCTATTTCGTGACATTATAGTACGCGGTAATTGAAAATTATATAATGGGCTTTTCGACCAATAATTGGCAATGGGGTTTACTTTTACAACTCCCATATATAAAATCAGTCCCAAGAATTTTTTTATTTCTTCGGGATTAGTGGGTTTCCACTTATGCATCCGTGAACACGGTGGTAGGTCAGATTTATTTAGCTTTTGTTCCGCGTATCTATTTGTTTCTGATACCATTAAGTCTATTATTTCGTCATCGACGAACAGCGCAAACACATCATATGGATGAACATCACCTGGTAATTGTCTAATGAGGCCGCCCGTCTCGGAAAAAGAAAATGACTTCTGCCGACCACTAAATTCATTCCATTCGCCAAATTGAATTGTATTTTCCTCGGTATCATCAGTCCTCCTGTCTTCATCAATGATCAATTCTTGTAAAATCTCATCAATGGAATCTTCATTACACTCAGTATCACTACCATTGCACTTATCAATATCCGAATCGGAATCAGATGATGCAATTCTATTTACATTTCTATTTCTAGGAAATCTGATTTCTTCCTCATCGCTGCTATTTGAATTCGTGTAAGCCTCGTAAAAGCTTTCTTGTTCACTGCAATTTGACTCTCGAACAAATAAGTTTTCCCTTTTCCTTTTCGACATTTCAACGAATTATTAGGGTAGAGATTTTCAGTTATACCGCTCGTTACTCGGCAAAGAGTCAAACTGATCCTATACAATACCGAAATAAGAAACAAGTGCGAAGTAGCGAAAATAAATGACCGGGCATCATACCATGCAAACAAACGGGGTGGGGAGCTGTTCTCGGGACAATAAACGATTCGCATTTTTTAAATATCGGAATACGCTCCGTATAGCGGTACGCGTGGCCTGACGGGGATTTCACTGTAAACGCGCGTGGCAGTCAACGTGTTAAAACAGTTTCTGTCATTGCCTCTTCACTGAAATGCTTTCTGTCTCCTTGTTTAGGTTTTGATTTACAATTTCTGGCTATGTGCCCTCTTTTTCCACATGTATAACATTTGAATTCCAACTTCTTACCTTGTTCTTTACGTACGCCATGGTTTGAAATTTCTCTTTTATAGCTTACCTTTTTATTTGAGTAGAGTGCCCCTTCTGAATCAATTCCTGTCCTTCCGATACTCTGTATTCGCCTTGATTCTTCTTCTATCAATTTAGTTTTCAGTTCTTCTAATGAAGGCATTTTCTCCCTAGATTCAATGGCTATAGTAAAAGTCTCGTATTCATTCGGCAATGAGTTCAATAGCCATATCGGTAATAAATTGTCTGGCAGTTTTAAGTCGCACTCTTCTAGTTGCTCCGCTATCTTCGTAAAATCATTTATGTACTGCGATATATTCTGATCAGGGGGTTTTTGTAGTCGAAACAATTTCTTAAAGAGTACACATTGTCGCATTGGACTTTTGGATTGATATATCTCCTTGAGCGCATCCCATGCCTTTGCAGACGTTTCAGCTCGTTTTATATAATTTAGTTGATCGGGTTGTACACTTAACGTAATCAAGTCCAATGCCTTTTCATCCATGGAACTCCACTGGGCAGCATTCGCTTCTTGCTTTATGATTTCCTTATTCACGTACTTCCATAAATCATTATACCTAAGAACAGACCTCATTTGCACTTTCCATATTTCACAATTGGTGCTGTTCAGTTCGTGAATTTGGTCAATCTTTCCAACATTCATCTCGACTTGATTTTTACGTGGCACGCGTACGACCCTAACCTCACTTTTCGCACGTGGCTTCTACACTTACTTTTCCCGATTTACTTTTCAGACACTATTGGCTTCTGGGCCCATAACCTGTCAAAGTTAGGTTGCAGAGCGTGGTTCTTAGTGAATGAAAAAATAGTTTATTTAACTAAATGTAGAACATATTATATGAATACAATCACACGGCACGCACATGTTCCGCTAGACACCAAAACGCTCTACCCCCTCTCACCCGTCTGCCCGAAAAACCAAAAAAAAACAACCCGGAAGCGTTCGGCTGCTGCGTTATCGCGCGAAAGCTTGAATCCGGAAGCAGAAGTTATCATTCTGTTTGACAAGGTCACTTACTACCAACACTTTATTTGATACTTCCAGAAGGGAGTCCAAGTCTGAGTGTGAAAAACTATTGGATGGCTTATTATATGCTGCTATAAAATATATATTACTTTTTAACGTGATACAAATGTGCTGTATAGACACTATCCTTTTGATTTTTATTCTTTCGTGTGGAATTCACCTTCTGATTAATATTGCAACTCCCCCCACGGCATTGTCCCTATTACGATTATAACTATTATAGTTCCTAATTTTTATGGTCTCTGTATATTTTAACTTAGTTTCATTAAACAGTAATATATCTACGCTTTTCTTATTCAAAAAGTCTATTACTTCAGTTATTTTGCCTCTTATGCCATATGCGTTCCAACTATATATCACTAAACTATCCATTTCTGTTTTATAGTATTTGTGTGAAGTTATAAAACACCTCAAATTTGTCCAATCCTGTTTCACATTCTGCTAATATTTGTTTAAATTTCTGATGACATTTATCATACGTTTGACGTCTACTAAAGTATCTAAATTTTTTAATTCTGCGCAAAGTGTTTTAAAGTTGGATACCTGTTCCATGTTGTTATAGCTGGTTGTTACATTATCTTGCCTAATGTTGATGGTTGGGTTTTCGGCTACTTTATCTTGTGTTGATGTCCTGTGCACTGGAACTTTCAGTTGTGGAAGCTCTTCCTCATATCGAAGGTCCAGGGCTTTCCTTCTGGCTTCTTCTTCTCTCTTCTTTGCCATGAATGGAATTTTTCTGCTTTTATTTGTCCAATCTAGTCTTTCCTAGTAAACCTTGCAGTTGGTAGAATTAGCTGGATGATTGCCACCACAATTTATACATTTTGCCGGCATACTCCTATCTTTGGTGCATTCCCTCGTTAAGTGTTCTTCTGCACACATGAGACATTTAGGTGCAACATGGCAGTTTGTTATAGCGTGCCCCCACTCCTGGCATCTGTGGCACTGTGTTATTTTTTTCTTGTTGTAGTATCTTTCCCATCTGACTCGTGTGTAGTTTAGGAATTGAATTTTTTGGTTTAGTTCCTACTCGTTTACGGAACTGATTGTTGTGACCATGCATAGTGGGTTAGTATATCCCTCTCATTTGTATGCATTTGGCACCTAACAGTCCCTTCTCAATCATTTCGTTCTGAATTTCTGTTTTCTCAATGTCGCTTGTCAGTCCTCTAACGACAAAAGCCCTTGTTTTTTCTTGTTTTATGGTGTATGTGTGGTATTGTGTTCTCATCTATGTTAGCAAGTAATTCTGTATAGTCCTTGATACAGCTTGTATAGATACTTATCCTGTTACTACTATATTTCATGTAGAATTTTTCTTTTGTATGTTTTTTTATTTTTTCAGTTAGCCCTTTGTGTGCGACAGCATTACCGTGTATAACGATTGGTGGTGGAGTTGTCTTTTTAGCCGTTGCTTTATGATCTGTATTTCGTTTTTTCCCTTCTGAGATAACCCCATCTTCATTATCACTAAGTATATCGAATCTATTCCTAAGCGGAATAGCTTCTTCTACCTCTCTTTTTTTTTGTTTTTAGCCCTTCCATAGTACTTGCTTTCGTTTTATTTTTAATTAATTGGCTGAAAGTTTCGCCTTCTATTATCCCCTCTATAGCATGCCCGACACATGGGACGAGAACTGGTGCTTTTTTTTTAAATAGCGTTTATTTATATGCCTTATTTTTTTGTAGATTTATAAATTATCTAAATAAACAACAGATTTGGTTAGTCTTTGTTTTTAAGTACCCTTATGGCCCTTACATCTTGGGGCATCTCTAGGGAAGTAAGTGTATTCGTCCTTCTCTCTATGGGGTTCGCTCTTCGTTGTATAATTCTTTTTTTTATAATCTAATTACTTTATTATTGCATTAGTTCAGACAATACGTTTTTTTTTCTTTGGCAGTGAACAACTGAACTCTCTTGCTCTTCGGTCTATTTTTTTTTTCATTCGTCCGTTACATATTTTCCTTTCATCCATCGTTCATTCCTATGTACATTCTCAAGCATTCCGTTTCTTGCTACTAGACTACTATTTTGTCTTTGTGACAAATACTCAGCTTATGTCTACTAACGAAAATCACGCGTTGCAACTAATATGCGGATAACAATATTTTTGCTACATATTATATACATAAAAAAATATAAAAAATACATCTTTCTCCTTTTTTTTCTTTTATTGTTAGGAACTTTGGGTTTTCTATCGTAGGTACTATTTATTTTTGTCTATTCTTAATTCTACTACTCTCTTCTGTTCCGTGAGCTAGGTCAGTGTTCGGTGAGGTCGATCTGATGTAACCAGAATAGCTTTCTTTTGTATTTGATTGCTTTGATGAATAAGTCTGATCTCGGGAGATCTGTATTGTAAATTAACGATGAAGGATTAAAAACAATATCTGCTGGGTTATATGTTAAGGCATTTGAATATTTTCTTCTTTTCATGTGGTAAATTAGTGGTATCTTGTTGTTGTGGTTTTAGATTAGTCCGGTTTTGTCGAAGTATATGAAAGCTTCAGGTGGTATAAAACCTGTGTTTTTTTGATATTTCAAAGTATTCTTCTGGTTGCCATAAGGCTCCTTTATGAAGCTATTTTGTGTTAACTGAGTTGCTTTGTAGAAATGTTTTCTGATAATTTTTATCATCTTTAGGTCGATTCTGCCACACTCTGCCTTGTTGTATATATCCTTGTTTCTGACTTTCTTTATTTTGGAATATGGGTCGTTAGGATTATTTGGTCTATACGTTTTCATTGCTGCCTTTAGGTCTTTTCTCTCGAATGTGCGTAGTTTTTCCGTTATGTAAGCTTTTATGTTGAACCATACTGGGCAGGCATATAGCAGAATCGATCACAAGAAGACTTTGTACATTACTATTTGAGTTTTGTTTCTTATAAACTTAGAGTAGAAGACTCTTCTTAGTTTTTTCCATGCGTCGTCAGCCTGTTTTAAGGCAATTATTCCGTGCTTATTGAAATTTAATTGGCCATTCATGATTACTCCTAAGTATTTTACAGAGTCTTTGTGCGGGATTTTTATTGTTGGGTTTTCTGGATCTACTATATTGAAGTTTCTCCAACCTTTATTACAGGATTATAATCTGTGACTTATATTTGGTCTGAACAAGATTGTTTCACATTTGTCTATATTGATTTTTAGCTTCCAGTTTTTACAGTGTTCTCTTATTTTTGCGAATGTTTTGTAATTTTTCTTTGACTTCAGCCACTTTTATTTTATTTACATAGACTATTAGATCATCCGCGAAGGCGAGGGCACCACCTTCTCCCGTTCCATTCATATTGTGTAGGTGTAGTATGTCTGAGAAATATATGTTGAATAATAAGGGAGAATTGATGGCTCCTTGTTGGAGACCGTTTTCGATTGTACGTGCTCTGTTCGCGCTATGTTCGTTTAGGGTGACTATACATTTCTTATGTTCTTCTGTTATCATATTGTATATTATTTTGATTAGTCTATCTGGGAATTTTTTTTTATGAGTTTGAATATTAGACCTTTGACCCAGATCGTGTCAAAAGTCTTTTCCAAGTCTATTAGACACGCTCCAGCAATTTCTTGATTATTCAAGGCCCATACTACGTCTGAAACGAGTTTCGTAATGGCGTGTGTGGTTGCATGCGCGTTTCTAAATCCGAATTGATAATCGGATAATAGGTTATTCTTATTTACAACATTTGAATTTTTGTGTTGATTATTATCTCTAGTATTTTGCCTATGTGCGGAAGTAAGCTTATTGGGCGGTAGTTATTTAATTGTGAGGGATCTCTCCTCTTTTTGACCAGTGCTACTAACTTGTTTTTTTTCCATTTACTTGGGAAGTAGTTTATATTAAGGCAGTTGTTAAATATTATGGTGAGATTACGGATTGTTTCACCTGGTAAGTTTTTTAATGCTATATTGGGAATGTTGTCTGAGCTTGAGGAAGTTTTGTTGTTTAGCTTTTTTAGGATATTCTTGACTTCTGTGTAATTTGTGAGAAGTAGCTCGTTATCGTGATCTGGATTGTCTGATCTATTCGATGACCTAAATGTTGTTTGCGGTCTATCGTTCATTGTATTCAAGAATATATTCACTCTGCTATTGACGAAATCTTCGAATTTTTTGTTGTTTGCATTTGATGCTTTTAAGTTTTTTGTGGGTTTTTAACATATGAATTTATTGTTTCTCACTTCAAGGTTGCTTATATCCAGTTCTGCTGCGTTTATTAAATTTGTTTGGTTGGTGTCAATTTGGACATTGGAGATTTTCGCGCTACCTTGGGTTGGGATCAATCTTTTTATACTATATTAGAGTACAGGTCTTTTGGGTTACTTAGCTTTAATTCTTTAAGGTTGTTTTCCCATTTGGTTGATGCCAACTTTATGAATATTTTCCTAAGTTTATTGCCTAAGATGCTTAACATTTTTTTCCAGAACTGAAGCGGGTAGGTAAGTGTTTTATTTCTAATTTTGTGGTTGTATATCAGGGATCGAATTTTTGATTTGATAAAGTGTAGTTTCTTTGTTTTCTGGGTTTCTAGCTTTCCTAGGTAGTCTAGTGTTTTCCATGTTGGGGTTGTTTTTCTAATTGTTCTATTGATGTTGTTTTCGATTTCGTCAATAGCAGCGTCAATTTCGCGTATGTTTAAGTTCTTTGCGTTGTCAATTTCTTGTTCTGAATTACGTAGGTGCTGTTGGAATTTTTCCGAGTCGGTTTTGCAGTATAAGAACACCTTTCCTTTTCTATTTCTGTGTGTATGGTCCAATGAGCACTTTCGTAAGGGATCACTGTGTATGGTATTTAGGTCTCCGCAGAGCACATACTAGTTGGAGGGTTTGTGAAGTTCTAGTTTTGTGAAAATTTTTTCGTATTCTTTAATAAAGTTAGGACCCTTTGCTTCTGGACTGCACGCTGCTATTATGAATAGGGAACGGTTTACCTTTAATCTACATTTAATGATTGATGTTTCTATGATAGTTGTATCGAGGAACGCATTATCTATCACTGTAAAATCATATTTGTTTTTCATGAGTATGGCAGTGCCCCTGCCTCCCTTTGAGTTTGATCTGTCGTTTCGTATTGTGTTATAACTTTGGAATTGAATCTTGTGATTTCTATTTAATTTAGTTTCGTTTAAGCATACTATATCCGGTTGTTTCTTTTTTTGGAAAATTATTTAAAAATACTCTCCTATAAATATTTATTATTGAATTCACGTTTATCGAGTAGATGTTTATATCATTTGGTTTACTATTTCTTGTGGTATATCTTGCAGCCATTGTGAGTTTGCGAGATTGTATGTTGGCTGACGACGCATGGAAATTAGAAATTGTGGTTCTCCTTGTGTAGAGGTTATATAACTTTATCTAATTTTTCTGTAAGAGATGCGCCCAATTTAATTAATGTTGTTGTTACGTCCCGGACCAAGTATCCCGGTTTGACGCAACTTTTTGGGTCCTTGCCCCTACTCCCGCCCTAAGGCATCAGAGTGTGTGGAGCAGGCCGGGGAAATAAAGCCGGAAGAGTGATTTTCTATTCCTCCCGTTCCATATCCAAACCGCGTTTTTCACCGGTAAGTTTAGACAGGGCGTGCTTTAGCACCTTAAAAGAGCCAGGACCCGAAATTATGAGTAGACTAACGACCGCAAAGCGGGACGTAACATTGTCATCTGGTTGTAGATGTCGGGTGTTTTGTTGTGAGTATTATTTGTTTGTGTATGTGTTGTGTTCTCTGGGTTGTATATTTGCCTATTAATATTGCTTTCTTTACTACTGTAGTTATTTGTTGAATTTATTTGTTTCGACTCTTTTGTATTTGTTGGTTCTGTTCTCGTGTTTGTTACCTGTGCGTATGTTCTGTTTTCTGATATCTTATGTACTGTTTGAGATTGTTTATACCCTCGATCTGTAATCATATTGAGAATATTCTCTTCTTTGTTCCGCTGTATGGTTTGGTGTCTAATGGTGTTTCTCCCTGTTCTTTTTTTTTTTGCTTCTTTTTCTTTAATATACTCACAGCCCCTGTACGTTGCTGGATGACCATTTCTGATGACCTCTTACATCTGAAAGGTAATTCACAATTTGACGCTACATGACTTAACCTTAGGCAGTTACTGCATTGGGTACTTTCCTTTTTTATGAGTTTCTCCCAATAAACCCTTTGGTATGCCACGTGTTTGATGCTTTTGAGAATACTACAGTCGCTTTCAGGTGTAAATTGAATTAAGAAGAAAGGTAATAAAGTGCCAATTTTTCGGGATTTGTGAGTTTCAAATTTTCTGATTTTAGGTTTTTTTAATTTATTGGGAGCATACTCGTTTATGTCTCTAGTTATTTCAGCTATGTCGGAGGATGGATCTATGCCTTTTAACAAAAGTGATTGTTGTTTTTCTATTTTTGGTGTGTATGTGAAAAAATTAATATTATTCGCCTTTAATGTTTTTTTAAGGTTGTTAAAGTCCTCTAAATTACTTACAAATATAGTATGTTTGTTTTTACCTGTGTTTTTTATTGTAAAATTTTTAATATTGTTTGCTTTGATGAGTTGAACTGTACTTGGAACTGTGTTCTTGTGTATGAACAGAGGTGGTGCTTTTTCTGGTTGGGTCCTTTTCCCTGCTGGATTTGGTCCGTCTCTGCTGTGATCTGCTTCTTTTGGGAACCCAGTGGAGCTCTTGGTTGGTTGTTATCCTTGGCTTGTAGTTTGCTTTGTTGGCTTCAGGGTTGGATAATGCGTAGTGACTCCTGGTCTTTTTCCTGAGGCTGTATTGCTGATTTCTTGTAGCTTTTGTTTGAGGGATGCATTCTCTTCTTTTATTAGTGTTAGTTCACGTTGCATTTCAATTAACAATGTTTTTATGCTTGTTTCTCTCATGTTTTCCTCCTCGGAGTCCATGAACGATGTAAATGACTCGTGTACTTCTTCGTTACCCTGTTCTTCATCTGCGTTAATTGATGGTGTCTCTCTCATTTTTGCTGCTTTGAGATTGGGCTGGGGATTTAATTTTTTCTTCTTGCTACCTGCTGTTTTAATTATGCTGAGTTCTTTCTTCATTTTTAATCTTTCTTCGGTTTTTGACCCTTCCGTTTCAAGAAATCTTTTTAGATTTCTGGTACTTGTTTTTCTCGAAAAGAATGGTAATTCCTCTAGAGCTCTTTCCAGATTTTCTTGTGAATCATTTATTGTTTGTGTCGTCCTTGTTGACGATATTGAGATTGTTCTTGCTCGTAGTTTCTTCGAAACATGTTCTTTTTGAGTGCCGAATGTTGCTGCACCACGTGGCGAGATAACCTCTGCTTCGGCGCCACGTGGCTGGCTAATTTCACTCTTGCCTTCGAACAGTTTTATCTTCTACGGGGACTCGTTTTTTTTGGATTCCCTTTTATGCTGGTTCGTATTTTCGATACAAGATTCTTTATTTTCACTGCTCGTGTTATATAATATATTTTTCTTCCTTACTTTAAACAATTGGTATGCTCTCGTGCGCTCGCGATCGTGCCGCCACGAGAACTGACGAGAACTGGTGCTTTCAGCATGATATGATCGTTGCCTATTAAAATGAACGGCTCTTTTTAGTACACATGATTACAACTATCACTGATTAATACAATGTAATATATTAATTACAATTTCTATTTTTAATAAAATTAAGTTCCACACGCACCTAAAACTGTAAATCGTGGAATTTTAAGTTTATTTGGCTGTATAAAACAGTAATGGTTTCCGACGAATTTGTTGTGATCATCTACGCTCTAATAGCAACATAGCGAAGAAAATGTAAGCAAAGACATTAGGCACAACCCATTTTACAGAACTAAAAGACTTGTAAAGCGAAAACATCATATCTCACGTTACGATTTTCAAATTTAACGCACCAAATGTTTTGCTTACCGGTGTATGATTATAAATAGTTTCAATAAATTACTATCTCAACTGAGAACATTCATAATATCTTAAATTACAAAACGCTATTTTCTTCTTCACGCGTGCTTCTAATTGGTTTTCTTGCATTTCCAGCAGATGCGAAGCAACAATTTTGTTCGTAAGTGCAATTGTCGTTCAGTATTCCACGTTTCCATTGATTTTCTTATGCTGTAACTATCAATTTATATCAGAATATGTTCATTACATAGACATCACTACAAGTGATAATTATGAATGCTGCTCAAATGCAACCATACAAGTTGAACTTGCAACATCAATTTATTCAAACTGTCTTCCACAAGAACATTTTTATTCTACGTCTCCACCTTCTTTTCTAGTTTGAATCAGCCCCTTTCCAGGTTTTATTTCCAGTTCAGCAACACTTGATTATACCACCGAACAATTTAGTGACTCAACTTCATATATCTTCGATAATCGTCCGGATGTTCTCGCTTTAGTCTATTCTAGTGATCCCATGGGCCACTCTATTGCACTTGTCCCTTTCGAGTCTTCGCTAATAGCGTGAGAACACCTTGTGATTCACACCTCATTACTCTTTCGATCTGATATTGGCTGCCAGACATTCAGACGTGAAACGTTGACGGGTAAACATGAATTTGTACGCACGCGGAACTCCATAAGGCTGATGGGCATAAATAGATTTGTGATTACATGAAGTAATTGGATCTTTATAAAATGGCAAAATGTGCCCTAAAATTAGTCGAATTCGTGTTATCAAAAAATTACCTTCTATTTGTGTATAAATGAATGAATAGAATATATTTTCTTTAATAATAAATGTAGAAAATATTTCTCAATCTGAGAACTGAAATTTTTTCTTCATAAAAGTTTACTGTCTCATTAATATCAATTAGTAATTATTTACTAGTAACTAGACAGCAAGTTTTTATGCAAACTGGATTTTACAAAGGAATTCACAGAGACATGAACAAAAGTAGGAAATTCTTTCATTACTGAAGTATCCTATTGGGTAAAAAATAAAATTGAGAACTCGTTGCATCCGATAAAAGTTTTGACGTTTATTGTGTCTTACAGAGCACTATAGGCTATAAATGCACCAAATTCGCAGTCTATTTATAACGTACATAGAATAATGGGCCCTAATTTCGCCCCCCCCCCCTCCCTAAAAAAGTTTTTTGGGTCTTGTACGAAAACTAATCTATATTATAGTCTGACAACAATTGTATCGTCACTTTGAAACCTTAATTACGAAACCCTATTATCAATTTTTCATAAAAGTTCGCATAACCAAATTAAAGAATAAAAATACAAAAAGATGCATTTTTCACTTTCCATGAAAAGTGTTCCCACTTTCGTTCCACCAGTTTTACTGCTTAAACAGCTTTTATTTGGTGGAAATAAATTTTATAGTCATCTTTTGTGTTTACAAAATGTTTGATATATGAACTTATTAAAATAACGTTTTCATTGAGTAAACATAAATTAAAAACGGAAGAATAAAATCATATGCAGTAATCGCAAAGAAACTCTTTTGTTCGAAATTTAGATTGCCACAGCTAATGGAACCATGTGAAGCATCCAGTATATTTAATCCATTTTCCTCCCTTTACGTGGCTCGACAACAGCTTACCCCATAAAGCACAGATATCCCCGGGACGAAATTAAGACCAGTATAGTGGCGGCGGGGGGGGGGGGTGAAATTAGTCACAGTGTCACTTTTCAATATAATTATCGATTCTGATCTATAAGTGAAAAAACAAGATTGCCTCTTCACATTATGAAAACAAAGACATTAAACTATATCTAAGCAGACAGGAACATGATAAAGTTATTGTTTGCAGGGGCAGCTCCTATTGGAAGATTCGGAAAGACAAACAAAGTTAATTAATAAAGAATATTTATTAGATATACAACGTAGGCGCGGACGATAGCGAACATGATACGCGCACGTGTTGTAGCGAAGGAGAAGACTGCCGGTGCGCAGTCGCAAAAACAATGGTCCCGCTGTAGGGACGGCAGGGGCGTATGGCCCAATGCGAGTCGCCCTAAGGTGGAATCTTACAGTTATTTACCTTAAGTACTGAAATCTAATTTTAAATATAAGTGATCAGTACAGTGCACTGTTGTTTATTCTGCTAGCTTATTAGAATTATATTTAACATAAGTTTACACACTTGCTACCAGGTTGCTGCACTTAACATTATATAATACATAGATAGAGTGAAGGGCAGAATTAGACATGGTGGCGACATACAGGCCCCTTATCCTACATGCAGGGCCGTTCCTGGGTTGTAGGCCGCCCGGGTGCGAAAACAGTATCGCCGCCCTTATTAATTTAATATTATTCAATTAAGAATTTAATATGTAGTGTGTATTAATATGCGTTTTTTTTAATAAAATTAAACATTTTTTCATTCATTTTTCAAGGACCTTTGTTTCATTTTGTAAAAATAAAAATTATTTTATGAAAATAAAAAATATTGTTTAATTTTTGTTTTCATAAAACGAAACAAAGATCCTTACAAAATGAATGGTTTTATGTACAATGAATATTTTATTCCATGTATAAGTACGAAACTAACGCATAATGTTTGTAATAATAATGTTATGATTGATAAATAACGACCATTTATTACTTACACGAATTTAATCCACTAAAACATGGTGAAACGTCATATGCTATTTTGGGCTGTCCATAAGGATAGTTCCTTCTTGTATACGAGTACCTACTGTTACGGAGATTACATATAGAATTAATTTGATCAAATTCTGTTGGTCTAAAATTTGGATAATCATTCGGAAACTTATGATTATTATTCTTTCTAGTCCAAGTTTTACATATAATAAACGATATGCAGCTGCCCCTGAGTTTGACCGCCAGGTGCGGGGACACCTTCTGCACCCCCGCCAGGAACGACCCAGCCTACGTGAACGGAGAACTGTCTGTTTCTGCATTGCATTAATTTATAAAATAAAATCAATTCATCTTTTAAAAAAGCCAAAATTGTTAAAATTTTCCGAATGTCACTGAAGATGTTTACTGTTTCCGCCAATATTTGAAACATTCGATATGTTATAATAATATAGTATTGTTATTAATCGTTTAAAATTGTACCTATACGTAGTATTATTAGGTGGAAAATATAGAGTTAGGGTTTATTTATACCATCATATGAAAACCGTGCAGAACGTTGAACGTTTGCTCCCATAATTTTAGCCGTGTGTTACAAATTTATATAATATTATTTTATAATCACCGTTGGATGGTGGTCACTGAAGTATATGTATATGTAATATACATATAATTTATGATAAATCGTCTTTTTCACCAAACATCCCAACAACCAGAAAGTTGACATTTAATTTTTCAGTAACAATTTAATTTTCGAACGAAATGAAAATAAAGTGTATAATTCTTCACTCATAGAAAATTGGTACATTTTTAACGAAATAGATAGGGTACGGTAAGACGGAAGTCGTCACTATATGCATGTGGGTGTATGATGTGAGGATAGTGAAAGAAAGGACAGGTTTTATGGCTGCTCTGATGTTCAAGTTCGCGATTTACCATTAAGTACTGCTATTTTATCATCCTACTTCGACAAGAAGATCATAAATTTAAAAACCCATTCAACACTATCGAGATCGTATGTTTTGTACCTTGTTGCACTTACACGTGAATTCTGCAACGATTGATTGTATTCACATGTCTCCATCCCCTACTCCGTATAATGCAATGTATCATCAATTATACTACAATAGTCTAAGCGTTTTTTATTCTATTTCAATCGACATACAGATTAATTATTAAATAGGCTTCACAAACCTTGAAAGCTTAATCTGTACATATTAGATACTTGAAAGAATGTTCTATTGTATAATTTTGTTCTCAATGCTGTGACATGTGAGAAGTACCATGGTAATTATTAGTTACCAGATATAATTATCAATATATTATTAAAACTTTGATACCAAAGAATGCAATACTTTTTAATAGTTGTTAGGCTCATATAATCGGAATTACTTCTGATTGTGAGGCTATTCAGACAATTCTTATTATATCTTATTCAATTACACAATTTCTGTATACGTAAATCAATTATAGTTACTGCATCCACATATATTTATTGTAAACCCGTTCCATGAGTTGAAATTATTCCACGTACCTTACAAATAGGTTTTAAGAATATATTAACTTTTTGAAGCGCAGGATTTTACAATAAACAAATGCGTGGTTGCATTTACGTATAAAATGTGCCAAAATATTACTTTATTTCAATTATGTTTTCTTTTTAGTAATTTCACGATTTAAAGGCGGTATGAATAACGTCCCACCATGCGGGTTGGGTATAAACAAAAGGTGGGACATTTTTCATATTACCGTGCTTCAAAGAGTTGACTTGTAAATATTTCAACGTGATTCACCTCACCATACCAATAAAGTACCTACCTTCTCCCTGAGGTAATTAAATGTTGTCTTGATTTATTTATTTTCATTTTTGTTGATACTCTCATCAGTGTATATCATTAATTGTATCGTTATAGCTACTCATTACTAGTTGATGGAAAATGTGCTTATTACCCCAAACAATAAACGAAAAATAATTGAATTTTAATTAAATTAATAAATATGAATTTAATCTACCTATCAAATATTTTATTAGTTAAATACTATTGACCACAATTAAAGAACAAATCATATAATAAATAAGATAAACGTTTTGTATGAATAATTTTTCGAACGAAGGTTTATTTCGATAACATACATACTCAATATGAATTGAAATTTAGTTACCATTTAGTTTTGGGAAGAAAAACTGAATGATCAACCAGAAGCAAGTTACATTGGTATCTTTTGTTGTACCAATGTTATAGCAATATATGTCAGCGAAAAATCAATGCTCACCGTATCAATACTATTTTTATCAACATTGCTACAATTTTTTTTAAACGGAATGATGCATTTACTTCAAGTCTAATGATAATTAAAAACAAGACGAATATAATGCTTTAAGTTTCAGATACATTCATTCTTATCTCTCTAATTATCAGAATATTACCTACAACTTACACTGTCGATCGCGAACTCTATCCAAATTATATCTAGAGCACAAGTTATAATATTTCGATATTAGTAGAGAAATAAATGTGAACATATCTTATTAGATCATTATATTCCTCTTGTTCCTAACTATCGTTATATTGTAAAAAAAAATATGTAGGTGTATCATCCCATTAAAAAAATAGTATTGATATTGATAATATCGAAGAAAATGAGCGTAAAGGAAAATTTCCTACTATGTATGTCGTCTTTGCCCCTTCTAACCATAGACTTTTCGTTGTTATATTTTTACAATTCTGTGCAACAGAAGATATCAAGGTAGCCTGACGTTGACAACTATTCAAATTCAACGAATATCATAAGAATATCCCATGAATACGTTTACAAGCCTGGTATCCACTATATATTCTATTTGGACACAATAAACATTGCACGTTACGAAACATCAATAAACCCCTTGACGATACAGAAGATTGTCCCGTGGATAATAAACAATTGAGGAACAAAACCATGTTATCCATAGTCAGCGCCAGATAGTACAAAAGAATCGGTTGGAAAGTATACGCACCATTCATGTTGACCGACACGCCAAACATCCGTTGAATCGATAGCTCGGTCTACGTGGATCGCCTACGGGCCTGCCAGGCTGGACCGCAATGTTTTCCTCCAATTTCACCCAAACAAACAGTCCGTTATAGATTTGCAGCGGCTACTCGCTCGTCAATTTTTAATGACGACCATTGTATAACGAGATATGAGAATACGAGGTTCGCTGAAAGTAGTAGATACGCGGGCAACCGGAAGCAAATGTTCTCGCAAAACGTTCGAAGACCCTTACCAAATCTGCTTCTGTGTATAAGCCTGTGAAAGCATCAGTCGTATAAATTAATAAATATGCTTATTGGATATTTAGGGGTTAGGAAGAATCCTTTCAAACCCTCCCAGAATTGATTTTATGAGTATATCCGGATGTACTGATTTTATGCAATATGATTATTATGTGTATAACATTATATCTAATTGAGTATGATGTTTATACTGACAAGGCAGCATCCCCAGAGTGAACATTTTTTTTTCATTCAAACTGGCATGAGTTTATGTGTGGCTGTGTATATCGTTATATGTTGGTACATACCAATATCAACTCATATTGGAATTCAATACCGCCTGTTGAGTTATTAGTGAAACTAGATATACAGGGTGTCTCAGCTCAGATTCTGTTTATTACTGTATAATAGTAAATTCATATATCACCTACTTTAGATTTTAAAAGATAAAGATTTATATCAGTTGTTTTCTAATTCGTGTACATTATTTCATACTTACAATCGTAGATCGAACCAGGTGAACATAATTTTTTACTAACGTCTTGAAGTTGAGGGGCGTCAGTTCGAGCACCTATAGCTTCCAGATAGTAAGTACGTATTAGAAATTATTTTGTAAATATCTCGTTAACTATTAGGTTTAGGATATGTGAAGGTTAACACATTTTTACTCATAATTTGATACTCTATCGATTTATGGTACAAAAAAATGGATTATTCCGTTAAGGAAAATCATGGTGACCTTGAAATCTCTGAAATGCCTCCACTCACAAAAAGAGCGCATACCTTATATGATGTTTCCTTTGATGCCATTTAAGTTCCACGCCTCAAGAATTTCATAAAGTGTACTGTTAAGTCATTATTCGAGGTAATCATATTAGCTGAGACATTCTCTATACCATTCATCCACGAGATAGAATGACGTTAGGGCTATCTTCCTCTGATGTTAACTAAAATTCATCAAAAGGTAATTCCATTGATACTCCATTGATACTTTCAAGACCTCAAGTAAAAAAGTATGTTCACTTGGTTCTATCTACGATTGTAAGTACGAAATAATGCACACGAATTAGAAAATAACTTCTATAAATCTTCATCGTTTCAAATTTAAAGTAGGTGGTACATGAATTTAATATAAACAGAATTAAACTTATTTCTTACATTTAATTCCATTCTTCGTATGAGTTGGAAAGGGAAGTATAATTTATTCTAGTATGTATTATATCCAAAAATGATTATCTAAATCTATAAACTTCATTCGATTCTTTAGCAGATAGCTAGAATCAAATTCATATTTTGTATAATTAACAAAAACAGATAAGTTAGCATATTATTAAAACAGTCATTGTTTTAATATTCTTATTCTTTAAAACTTTAAATACAATTTCAGTAAGTATTAAAACTAAAACATGTATAGCATAAGCTACTTCTTGTAACAGTACCATCAGTTTAATTTTGGAGAATTTCTAATAAAAATAGGAATAAATACACTATAACTGTATTCTCTTAATTAATTTACGATTAATAACGAGATCGAATTAAGAAAAATTTAATTTACACAATTAAATTATTTTGAGATCACGTAGGTAGGGTAAACTTGTCTGATTCTGATTGAGAATAAATATAAACAACAGTTAATCATACGCAATTAACAAGCCCAGTCACGTGCGATCACTCCATTCAAAAATTTTAAAAAGGTGAGTTTTTCGGGTAGTTTTCATTAAAATGTTGACATGATTCTTAAGGATTTTGTGCAACTAGTATTTGTGAGAATCAGTGCAACAAGTTTCTATGTGAAACAATGCCTATTCTCAAATTTATTTCTTGTTTTTACACCAATGATCAGTGCCCTATATTGTAGCGTCGTTTTGAATTCAAGTTGACCTATCTGCCGATTACATTTTGATATTAAGCTTAAATCGTACTGGTGTGTGTTACCAGTCAGTTACTGGTCGTATTTTTAACATATTGAAACCAACTTTTCGAAGACATTTGAAAGGTTTAAATACACACCAAAGAATTGGAAGACCCAAAGACTTGACTTCAGATATGGAAGCAGAACTGGTTCGGCATATGCTTGAATTAAAATCTTGTCTACCGTTTCAGTTAGCCGAAAGATATGGCCTTTCACATTGTTTTAACAAAGAGAAACAGCTAGTTGGTTGGAAATGGTATTATAAGTTTATGAAAAATCATCCTGAACTTTCACTGACAATGAGAACACCAGAACCTACATCTATGGCGCATTGTAAAGGATTCAACAAGAAAATTGTTATAGATTTTTTTGATAAATATGAAGCTATTATCGACAAAGAGAAATTTACAGAAAGTCAAATATATAATGTGGACGAGACAGGTCTTAAGTACAATCCACAAACGTGCCAAAATTTTTGCACAAAAGGGTAAACATCAAGTCGACGCAATAACAAGTGGGGAATGTCGTACAAACACGACATGCATTTGTTCTATGAACGCTGCCGGAGAATTCATATCGCCAGTGCTCATATTCAAACGCAAAAGATTGACTGACGGTCTCAAGAGAGGAGGACCGCCTAATGCTGTGTACACTTGTTCCGAGAGTGGATGGATCGTGGCATCATTATTTGTGCAGTGGTTATAATATTTTATAAAATGCCCTAAACTTGAAAAAAAGCGAGAAAAAGCAGGTGCTTCTTATCTTGGATGGCCGTGCTACGCACACGAAGAATATCGATGCAATACGACTTGCACGAGCCTATGGAATCATAATGCTGTTTCTACCTGCGCACATATCTCATAAGCTCCAGCCGCTGGATAAATCATTTTTATATCTTTAAAGCACCACTTTAATGAGGCCAGTGCAACATGGATGTGAAACCATCCAGGGTCAGTGACAAAGTAGTCGAATGTTTCTGAAAGTTTAGGAGTTGCATATCCGCGGACAGTTTCTATGGAAACCGCCATGCACGGTTTTGAATCGTGTGGATTATGGCCATGCAATCGTCACAACATTAGAGATGAAGAATTTGTTGCTGTGGAATACCACTGAAAAAATATAAAACATTTCACAACCAACTACCAATACAGAAGCGTTCCAAGAAAGTATCTGATGCCACAGATACGTGGAGAACAAATTTCATCTGAACCACTGTTACAATCAGCCAGTTCAACTTCCGCCTATATTACTTGCAACAACACAGAAAATCGTCCTATGTAGTTCTATATCAGTTCGAGCTGAAATCGAAATGCTGTTTCCAAAGAATTACATTGCAACAACTCAAAAGAAATCATCCAGAGGAACCACGGCATCTCAAGTACTAACAGACAGTCCATACAAAAACGACCTAGAAAAAAACTTGGATGAGGCTGAAACGAAAACCGTAACCAGAAATTTAACGGGAACAGCAAAGAAAACTTGTAGGAGAAAGAATAGCGTCAAATCCAATAGACAAAAGAGAAAAAAGAAAGGCGATGAGAGTGAAAGCTGGTTTTGTACAATGTTTGAAGACAATAGACGGGAAAGTGTGATACAATGCACACAGTGCAAAATGTGGGTGCACGAGCTTTGTGCGGGAATAGATAGACATACTTTTGAATGCTTATGTGATGATTGTAGTGATTAGATTTTAAAGTACGATTTAAGATAAATATGGTACGATTTAGAGACATTAATTCTATTATAAATTGTACTTCTTCCATATTAAAAATAAATCGTTTTTATGAGTAGAAGTTAATTATCTTTTGTTGTTTGCATTTATGAAACTGTGTTCATTCTATAAAAAAAGAGTCGATTATCACTAATTTTGTTTCATTTTACCTGTCATTTTTCATGTAATAAGCATTTATTCTTAACGGATACGATTTAGGCAAGTTTACCCTAACTATACTAATATACAGGGTATTTCACCTAGCTTGACCACCTTAAATATATCGCTTATTTTGTATGATAGAAAAAATATCAGGGAGAAAAATATTCTGTTCGAAGGCGCCAATACGGTGATGGGCCGAATTTTTTTCTCAAGGTCATTTTTTTCGAGATTTCAAGGTCATCGAATTTTTTTTAAATGGGACTACATATTTTCACTACAACACTCTTATAGCATATAAAAAAACAAATCCAACGAGGTGCAATATGTTGACCTTCACGTGACCTTTAGCGAAAAAATCATGAAATGTTTGTCAGTAAGCTCAGTACGCGTTCGGGGACGGTAAATGAAGGAATTTCAATTTCATTGCAACAGTTTTTAGTTAAATCTTTATTTTAGAAGGTGTTCAAAATGTGCACCATGAACCTGGATACATTTTTGGAGGCGGTAAATAAATTCTTGCTGTACATTTTTAAGTTGCTCTGCAGTAATTGATCTACATTCATGTAGAACCCTTTGTCGCATGTTTTCTGCTGTTGTGGGAACATCATTGTAAACTTTACTTTTTAGGTGTCCCCACAGAAAGAAATCAAGTGGCTTACCTTAACCCTAAGATTTACTTTGATAATAATGCTTGTAAACATACTTCAGCCGATGAAAGGAGAATACGAATGTCTGTTTACAAGCACAAGGGACAATTACACGGTACACTGTTCCAATGAAATTGAAATTCCTTCATTTACCGTCCCCGAACGCGTACTGAGCTTACTGACAAACATTTCATGATTTTTTCGCTAAAGGTCACGTGAAGGTCAACTTATTGCACCTCGTTGGATTTGTTTTTTTATATGGTATAAGAGTGTTGTAGTGAAAATATGTAGTCCCATTTAAAAAAAACGCGATGACCTTGAAATCTCGAAAAAAAAAAAATGACCTTGATAAAAAAAAATTCGGCCCATCACCGTATTGGCGCCTACGAACAGAATATTTTTCTCCCCTGATATTTTTTCTATCATACAAAATAAGCGATATATTTAAGGTGGTCAAGTTAGGTGAAATACCCTGTATAATGCTATTTCCTTGAATTCGTCTAAATAGAAATATATCTTATGAACGTACAAGAGAAAACATCTGGTGCTCTATAAAAAAGACAAGGTGATTTTCATAAAATTATTGAGAAATTATTTAATCGTTACAAAAGTGGTAATAAATTATATAAAAATATGGAAATTAGGGAATTTTTAAGAAATAATAACTCATGTGCAAAGACAAAGTCAGGGAATTATAGGTGTACGTAACAATGATCTTTTCTATTTTCACGTAAATACATGTTATAAATAAAGATGGTTATAAATGAAAACGAGTGATAAGTTGGAAGAAATAGCATGACTTTAAAAGTATCTGCTTTTTTAGATCTTGTAATTTGCTGCGTTATCAAATACTGGCCAAAATGTGTACTGACGCTGGGCTAGATCTCCGTTAAGATGGAAAAAAACGTCTCCATTTAAAATTGCTATATTTTCAGTGTACTTACAGTCGGAGTAGCAATCAAGAAGAGCTGCCGGTTCAATATATTAACGGGCTACTGGACGTTTATAAACCACATTTCATTAATGTGCCTTTTATAGACCTGGATGAAAGAAAATGTATAAATATTCTTTGTTAGAAGATCTACCGTGAAGCTCGTCCAGAAGTGAACTTAAGATTCAATTTCTAAGGACATTTGATTTTATTAAACCATCTTCACTCAGGAACCACTTCATTTTTTTATGGCCGCTTTCCCTTTCTCATTCGCTTTCGATGAGCAGCAAAGCGCATTAACTACTCGGTTCCTTAATTGACTATAAACGCTTAGTCTTATTTCCTAGAATGTACCTTCCGTCAGGGTCATTGGCCATACAGAGAGAGCATGAAAAGGAAGTCGGAAAATTTTTTTTTTCTCTTATGAATGAGATGGATAATCTTCTTGTTAGACGTGGCCTCTGTGTCCCTTTCTTATCGTTCGTTCTTTCTTCTACTTTCGTTTCTTCTTTTATGGGGTGATTCAACAATAATGTAAAATTTACAAACATATGAGGTTGGCTACACATGATTTAGGAGCAAACAGCAGAAATTAAGTCACAAATACAATACGTAGTTTCTAGGCACATTCAAGCTTGCCGCGCTGTCAATACTTTTAACACGTCGGCTATCATAGTTTTTACTATTGGGACAATATCGTAACATTATAAATATTACATACATACTTATCATAACAAATGTCAGTCATTTCTTTCTGCCGTCGCTATTAACGATATGGGGGAAGATTTTCGAATTGGGACCATCGCTTAGGTTGGACCTTTACTGTAACTTGTTATGTGTAAACGATTTACACCGTGTGATAGACAATATGTGTTGCTTATAAATATACTAAATTAGTTCATGCAATCACCACTATCATACACATATTGTTTATCATACAGCGCAAATGGCTTACACATAACAAGTTACAGTAGTGATCCAACCTAGGCGATGATCCAAATTCGGCAACCTTCCCCCAAGTATTTACGATTTAAATTAAACACTCATTACTTTCATTATTACTTTACTACGAATATAATAAAATAATTATATTTACGACATGAACGATGACTACCATGACGGTCAGCGTGTTAATATGTTTAGTGTTTTGTTTGTCAACGTTTTTTTAGCGTGTCAACATGACATTAGTTGACAGGCTGATTACTTTGAACGTGACCGTATTAAATTTTGTTGCCAGATTTCGTATTCTACATCTTATAATTGAGAAAAAACTTCTGATAATTATGGATCTGCAAATTCTTTACTCCGGAAGTACAACCGCTTTAAATCACATCAAAAGTTTTGCTCAGTTGAGCCAGCCGTGATGGATCTTAGGTCAGAAATGATAAATCTAAAGAAAAGTCATAGAGACAGGGTGCAACCAGATTAAAAAATAATAACTGCAGGATAATGTTTTTTCGATAAAATCGACATTGCAAATTCTCCTGATATGTACGCATTTGTAGTTGCATTACAATACGTAGACATGGTACGAATGGGTAAATCCGTTAGCCAAGCCCTATATAAGTGCAAGCACACCTCAGAGATTTTCAAAGTTGAGTTTCTCGAGAACTTATGCGCTTTTGACTTTTTTTTGTATAACTGATCATCTTTATCCCGCTTATACCACCATTTCGTTCACACTCTGTATACAACATGGGTCCATAAACCTATTACAGTAAGGGCTCCATGAGAGTTGGATAGGAAATTCCTCGTGAAAGTTTCTGCTCTATCTCCACCACTGCGGGGGGGGGGGGGGCAAAACCTTCCAATTGCTTAATTTAATGCCACCCGCTTTGGTTCCCGAGCATCGGGTTTCGGGTAAAAAATCGATTTATGGCCTGTTGAAATGATTCGCGGTGCACTGTAAAAGTTTTGAAGCGGTCCCAAGTTTCAAATTTTCATGGAGCTTTTACTGTATATTCGAAATATAAAACACAGGACATTACGACACTAATTCGTTCGAACACTTCCGACGTTCAATTAACGAAACACCCATTTAACATGATGATCACGAAGGAATAAAACATGGGTATAAGTTTTCTGATGCCATTCCTAAATCATTCTCTACACTGTCTTAGTTTATACTTTAATGTACTCAGTTAGCCTACTACTATTTACTAGTTTTTCTTGTACACTCCCGTTCGTTTTCTGTTGTCAATTTCACTCGTCCTTTCCCTATTTCAAATTTTTTGGCCATCCTTTTTCTCATCTTACCATCCTCATCTATCGACTTTCCGTTTCTCATAGCGCTTACTGGATCCCTGTCGGTGCCAACGAGTGGCTGTTTGCAGGATCAGCTTATTCCATTGGCTTGGTATTATGAATATTCGCGGCTTCCATTCTGCTTCCTTCACTCTCATCTTGTTCCTTCTGACCCTTCATCGTCGTCGTTGCCTCTCTTTCGGAGCGGCCCTCTTCGGTTATCCCGACTCCTCGATGGCGATGGTTAAAGCATATTAGACCTGCTCTTGACTCGGGTCCACTGCAAATGGGGAGGCCTAGTTGTACCCTTTTGGCGTAGGGTACTGGCCAGCCCTTGAAAAACCTTTTGGGCTCTGTCGAATATCAAAGCTCTCAAACTATCTTCTTGAACAATCATTGGATACTCCCCTCTGAGGAGAAACACAGGTTGACATTAATTGAATTGCTTTATGTATATATTATATAGTTATATTTTTTGAATCGGGAGCTATTCGATATTGTTTTCAAATTTTAGGATTAAGAACTGATTTGGCTTTTTCATTTTAGATATATGGAGCGACAACAAACGCGATAATCAGGCGAAATATTTATCTTGAGCATTCAATTATTCGAAACAAATAACTAAATTATAACTAATATTATTGATGTAAAAATTTTAAGAATTAGTCGATATGTGAATGAAGGTATTGTGGAATTTTGAATATTTTTAGTTTACCACTTACGTAGCAAGGAAGACTTAAACCTTCATTAAATTTCGGATTATGCAGTTACCCTAGTAGCATTGATGGTTGGGCAACGGTGGCCAACGGTTGGGAGTTCGTTGGGACATGGTTCGTGTTTTTGCCTACAAATTCCCAACATATGGCCAACGACGAAAAGTTATGACAATTTGCCCACGGATAGCCAACGTTGGGCCTACAATTATTACAGTTGGTTAATTAACATGAAATTTACAACGATAATACAACATTGAGCATAATGCTGCGTCGGCATTGCAGCGCCCTTTTTTATGTATACGAATATACATATATTGATTTATCACTGTTTTGTTTTATGTCATACAATGGCATTTGAAACAAAGCACAGAATGCTGCGTGTCAAGACGCCAGCTGACGCCAGCAAATCAACCGAATCGTGCACGAGTAGTCACGTGAATTCCGCGAAGTCACGCACGCGACGGCGATCTTCATTTACCTAGGCCAAGTAATTATTATAGTTTTAAAATGTACAAAGTGGTCGAATGTAATTCAATTCACGACGGTAGTGAAGGTGGAGGAGGCATCAGTGTTGTACCAGCACAGTGGCTGACACCTCTCAAAAAAGAATGTGTGTGGCCACCGTATACCGGACGAGAATTGGACATTGTATGGTGTTAAAAGAATATTTGACGAAATTGGTAAAGAAGTACTATATATATATATATATATATATATATATATATATAGTCATGTGACACGATATATGTATACATATACGAGACATGCGATGATCCTTGAAAAGCGGTAGGTGTAGATTTCAATCCATCAATAATATGCAAAGTAATTGCTAAAATAATAAAAGTAAGACCGAATAGATAGGTAATTATGTAAATGACGGTACAGTCGTTATTTGTGTTACAAAATATGGCATGTAAAGACTGTGTGTTGTATTCTTACCTTATCTTTCTGTATATCATTGTTTGTGTCAATTTTATTGACTTTACATTTTTTACCCAACTAATAACTTTAATAACCATATATCGAGTGTGCTATCGTATGTGACAGACGTTTTGTTGTTTTGCTCCGCTTAGTACACCATACGGTCAACCGTAATACATCTTAGCAAGTGTCGTTAAATTTTTCGTCGTACGACTCTCAGTAATATTAATTTGCGATCATGGATTATACTTGCAAGGGATGCAACACAAAAGTCGTGAAACCTATAACATGTGTGTCGTGTAGAATCGCTTCTCATCCGAGTTGCTTACATCGCTCTGGACATCCGTTTTTTAAAGGCCAATTTTTTTTATTGTCGCTCAGTCATCGCGTCCCAGACTTCTGAAATGTCTGTCTCATCCATAAATCCACTCACACTTGATGTCCGTGAATTAATGTTGCTGGACAATTTTCGTCACATCTTCAGGCAGGAGACCAGTAAACTAGAGGCCTACAAAAGCGATGTTAATATTTGCGTTAAGTTATGCGAATTAGAGGAGACGATGTGTGTTCCCTGTCCTCAGCATTCTCTACTTCCTGCACAGAAGAGGACATCATAACTGAGATCGCAGACAGAGAGCAGAGATCATGTAATATCATGATATTAATGTAGAAGAAAAACATTCGCTATACCAGCCCAGTGAACTCTTCGAATACTGACAGCTCTTCTATTAATAATACGACCTTGGATAAACAACTAACCGACAACATTCTCAAACAGATAAATCCATCCGGATTCTCAATGAAATCGTGGTGGTCGTTCTAGACCACTTAAAGTTATTTTAAATTCAAGAGAAGATGTTATCTCTGTTCTTAAAAATAAGAAGAAATATTAGGGTCCCGCTCGTATTAGCGACGATCTCACAAAGAAACAAGCGTACCTAAGTAATTTAAGAACAGATTTAAAACGCTTATACGATTCTGGCGACCTAAACAAAACTATCCGATATGTAAATGGTGTTCCTAAAATAGTTAATCTTGCGAATCGAAAGAACTAAACTCATTCCCTTTAGTATACTTTCAAAATGTCAGAGGATTAAGGACCAAACTAGTTTTGTTAAGATCAGCTATTGCTTCAGCTGCTGTGCGTTTTTGATCATTATTTTAGTGGAAACTTGGTTATAATAGTATTGTTGACTCTGAGCTTGGTTTACAGAACTATAAGATGTACAGATGCGATAGAAACAGCAATACGAGTAGTTTTTGTATGGGCGGCGGTAGATTGGTGGCTGTCCATGAGTCACTCTTTAGTCGTCGTATTATTTCTATTACAGCTTCGTGTGTTGAGCAAGTGTTCGTAGAAGTTCGTTGCCGTTTCAAGAACATAATCGTTGGTTCTGTTTATTTACCTTCAGCCAGTGACCATATTTATATACTGAGCATTGTAAAACTGTCGAAGAAATGTTGCTATCATTCTCTCCTGATACCGACCTTCTTCTAACAGGTGATTACAATTTACCTAACACTTCCTGGTGGAATGACTCTGTCTGTAATTTAGTCTACTCCTGCTTACCCTAGTCTTGCTCGGTACACAGACAAGCTGGTATCATCCATGAATATTTTAACTATCTCAATCTTTCTCAGTTTAACTTCATAAACAATTGTTATGGTAGAATCCTAGATCTGATTTTCTCTCTCATCACCTCTTCAGTTCTCTCTTCCTATACCCATTAATGCTACATCTACTGGGACAGTCACAATAATAAAGAATTTTCGGAATGCAAACTATACTGCCATCAATGATTATCTATGTTCTATCGACGAGGATACTTGTCTCTCGAATTTGTCCGTTGAAGTCTCAGTGGATGTCTTATACTCACACTTAAATAATTGTATTAATCAATATGTTCCGCCAAAAACTATTCACAGATCTTCATATCCGTATTGGTTTTCAAAGGCATTGATCTCAGCTATTAAAGCTAAAAAAGCAGCACATCGGCAGTCAGTATAAACGATACAACCGTCATTCTGACTACCTTATGTTCTGTAAGCTAAGATCAGAGTGTAAAAGCCAATCGCTAAAATGTTGGACCGATTATGTTCACCGTATCGAGAATAGTATACCGTCCAACATTAAAACCTTTTGGAATTTTACCCACTCCATGAGAAAGTCAAAAAATCGTCCGGCCAATATGTACATTAATGACATTATCCTCAACGATGACATTTCAAAAGCCAATGCTTTACTACATAGATATATGTATGTATCATCAATATCACTAGCATTGCATACAAAACATTGGGTTTCCTTAATAGAGCCTCTAGATATTTTAAGAATATTAACACACTAAGAATTCTATATTGTTCATGCGTCCGTCCTCACTTGGAATATTGTTCCACTATTTGGTCTCCATACCAGCATTACCTTTCTAATATGTTGGAAAGTACACAACATCGATTTTTGCGTTTAGCTGCCGATTCGATTTATGACCATGATTTCTCTTATATGTATAATCAATTAAAATTATGACCTCTGGAACGCAGACGTATTATGTATGACTTACTATGTATTGGCGCATAAGGTGCTTAATGGCATCATCGTGTGTCCTGATATTTTATCTCGCTTTAAGTTAATTACGTCAGCATCATCCAGAAAAAATCATGTCCTACTACTTCAAAAGACCCATCGCACGAATTATGGACTCTATTTAACCTTCTGAAAATTATACTATTGCCGAAAATAATTCATCTAATATTACGCGACAAATAGTGAATAATAAGTCATATCTGTAAAAAGTTATTTTATTTCCTTCGTAAAAGTATGAAAATAAAATAGTGTTGTATTTTAATCATATTGACAGCAGCATGATCTCTATCAATATATTGTATTTATTTATATTTATTTTCAATTTATTTTATTCTTTGTGAAGAAACAGAGGAGTGGTATTGCTCATAGTAGCAATAATGTTGCAGAAGTAAAATTGTTACAATATTTAATTGATAACAATTGGTGACAATTCGTATCTACCATTCTCAGCGAGTATTAAAGGTTCTTCTGAATCTGTTTAGCGAAATATGCACTTATTTATACTAGTTTCGAGAGAATTAGAACTTAATAGGTGTATGACCTTTGTACCTAATCTTTGAAAAGATCACAAAATATTGCAACTTTCATTGTGTTTTTTTTTTAAAATAAATTTTCAGAATTAGTGTGCTTATTTCCATAGTTTATAATATACGTAATGTAGTTTGTTATATCTATACTGTTTTGTAGAGCACTCTGGTCGCATCTAAGTCATCATCGATCGATAAACAACATAACGTATACAGCATGATAGTCAGCAGAATATTAAAAAATTACATAGTAGCATCAATAATAGAATTTCTCGGTTATAAATTTATACTTTATCTTCGTAATGTTTTCATTTCATACACTTCCCATTATGAAGATTATGTATTATTGTATTTCGAATTATAATGTAGGTCAATTACTTTATTCTCATAACCTATAATTTACATACAGTCAACATCAATAAAACAAGGTAAAGTAACTTCTCAACTAAAATAAATTAAACGCAATCAATTATATGTCATTAGATGTACACAAGTAGTCTTCTATTTTTTCTAATTAGATGGTAATCAAATCTATATTCAATATATCTTACTCGGTGCACGGAGTCACAGCCACTTCAATTTATTTATTTCGTTTTTGTTTCCTGGAAAAGTAATAAACGTTAATTATCAAAGTGATTCGTTTCCATTTTTTAATACCTTTTGGTTTACTTACATTTTAAAAAAAATTAACGTCATCGCAGATCCCATGCGCCCACTTGTTATATTCCCACTACGCCTAATTAAGGATTAATAAAAATGGTGTAAAATATTGTACAAAACTAAAGAGTATAATGGCAGCTAATTACGTTCAATACTATCATCCTCATAATATTGACTAAAGTTAAAAGACACTTAACATAAAGTAAATAATTTTGATAGAATCAGTTCATTTTATATTTCAACTAAGCAGACTTGCAGGCTATTAATTTCCTGCCAGGTTCGATCCCAATTTAAATACAATCCAAATTCTAAACGGCAGGCGACCGCGATCAATCGCTCCGTCCCATAACAAAGTTCCCATTCAGGCGTAATACGCATTCGGATCGGTTCGATTCTTTAAAACTAAAGTACCATACCGCGACCTATCCAATCCCACGCAAGGAAACTCATCGAATAATTCTTGACCAGCACAACGACGGTCCCTCGGCGCAATATTTGTCCGTTATAACGTGGCACAAAGAAAGTCCTTTCACAGCGGGACCGTGTTCCGACCGAGCACGACCTATGCTTTCAATAAAAAGTTCATATGAGAACCGCGCCAAGCCGTTTCGATTTTTCGCATAGGAAACAATAAAAGGACGAAGGGTTGCGTGAATATTCCTTCCGACATTAACGCGTTCCTGCGTTTAACGTCATTGTTTGACGCACAGTTCGCCTTTCATTCGAAGGCAAATCAAGATTGAGGGTATGCAATACAATGATCTGCATAACGTGATAGAATTTGCATACTGCTGTAAATCAATATCCCAATTTTAATGCACGTTCAAATTTTTGATAAAACAATCCAATTAAAAATTTAACTTTATTTTAAATAAAGGTTCTCTATTTTTTATAAGTGATTCATTTTCGTAGTGAGTTTCAAATATACATATAGTGAAACTTATCAGAATGAATATTCTTTATACTATTAATACATCCGTCACCATTATAGTCATCGGTGACCAACCAACTCACTACATCTCAAATTGCAGTGATTTATTGAAAAGTAATATAATTATTTGTGTTATGTACTAAAAAATATAGTGAAAACGAATATCTATTCTCATAAAGGAATAAATAATTTTCTATATTACAGAGGCAGATAAGAACGTAGAACCAAATTGCCCAATTACTTACTTTGCATCATAAATCACAAAAAATACAGTAATTTAGCACATTGGAAATAATTTTGTTAGTAACTTTTGTACTTTTTAAAAAATATATTTTCTTATTCCGGATTTGTTCAATTGTACTTATAGATACATAATTTGACAGTTATTAGAATGAAGAATAAAAATTATTCTTGCCAATATGTAATAAGTACACAAAAGGTTCAGAGGAAAAGTGGTACAAGTGATAAGATCTGGTGGAATATGAGAAAATTCTGGGCAAATTAAAACTTTAATAGAAAAATCTGTATGTTTCCTAACATTCAAAACTCATTAATATACATACTATCATTAGAAAACACTTGTACCATTTTTTTTCTAGACAAATACGGATCTTACTATTTCCTGTACATATTGCGTTTTTGTCAAAAAATGCACTTGTGGCATTTTTTCACATAGTTCCTAACATGTTTATTGTGCGTGGACTGGTGAAAATAATGATAGACCGGTAAAAGAAGGTTTTCAAGCTTTGAAAGCTCAACATGGCTGTGACAAAGTGTTATCGATAAACTCTTGAAGCAAATTCTGTCGGAGTCTCTTGAAAATATGATTTTCGATAATCCATATTTATGACCGCAGTATCAAATGCATCAAGGATAAAGATAAACATTGGGACCCGTATTAATGCGTGCGTGAGAAAAATTTATGCGATTAAGTTAACGACGTCGTAAATAATAATATAGACAGGTTGATAATGCGAATTGCAATCGTTTTTCGTTTTTCGTTTTTCGTCTTCCTTTGGTTTCATCCCACCACGGAGTCCGTTTTTTTTCTCTCCTTCTTCCTCTCACTTGTTGCTCGAGCTGCTCCGCGCCACGAAGCCGTTAGTCATTCGCGACTGGTAACAACTCACTTCGAGCCCCCGTCCGTGGTGCTTCAAATAAAATTGCATTCATTATGTCAATTGCTCTGCAGTGTTGTCCGATGAAAAGCTTCCGTTCCGTTGGTTGAAACCATCATTCTTCTCTAGTGACAGCAAGCCGATCGATTGTTATCGCTTGAATAGTGTAATTTTTACTGAGATAATGCGACGTATTGCTTCCAGCTGAAATGAAGATCTGAAATCGGCTCGTCGTTCCAAGTTACAAAAATGAGAATGTTTTAATACTCGATCAACCCAGACAGACGTGGGAAAGGAAGTCTATAAACAATAACGTCTACCGAAGAAAGACATGTAATGAATCTGAAACTGCAAGTTGAAACTATCAAAAATCTAACAAAAATTCGAAGAAAAATGGTCATAGTCATAACAAAAAAATTTCATATACGATAGTATATGATGACGATTTAAAAATAAAGATGATATTTAATATGCATTTGATAGCTTTGATGTATAGTGTAATATAACATAACATGTATAGTAAATTAAAAGTCAACGTAAATTGCGTCAAAAGCACTATTATAATTTCAGTACCTATTCGTAAAATATGGAATCTGTTATCCGTTATTTTGACGGGTTTAGTAGTCTTATAATTTAGTGTTAAGGAAAGTTACATACAATATGTGTATATTAAAACTGTAAATATAAGAATACTTATGAAAATTTGCTTAAAGGAACTGAATAAATATTATATAACTCAATTTTTTATAAAATCATATTTAACAAAATATTGGTAGAAATTAAAGATTTATGATTTTAATTAAAATAGTACATGGAATATTATCTATCGGTAGGTATGTCCTGTCTCGGCTTCTACCTTCTTGAAGTACATAGTATTGTTAAAAATTGAAAATGTCAGATGCACGTATAGGTGCTTTAATTTATAACAAATCGGAATCACAACAACTGAAATATATTCCAGAAAATTAATCATTATATTTATTTAACTCTGTACCTGCAGATGGTTTATTCTATTTACAGCTCAAAATATGTCTTTGGTAAAATTAACACACTCCTTAGTGTTAAAATCATATTTTACATCAGTAAATAACTGAAAGATTTGGGATAAGATAGAATGTGCATTTTATTAATGACTCAGTATCGAAAATCCGTAATGTTACGTGACCGACAGTGAAATCGTGATGCTACTTTTTACAAGTAGTAACGAGGACGAAAATCATTTACAGGAAAACTGTACTTCTCGTAACATATCCCAGTGTATACATATGTATATGTTATACATATGTTACACGCATGTTATACATATTATGCAGGGCAGCAAATTATTTAACATGACAATGCGGAAGAGAAATTGTTGGCTTCAAAGTATGCAGGTGTTACGTACGATTTTTTGTGTAAATTGAGTTTTCATAAGAAATGAAGGTCTGGTGTTTTTTCACATAGTACGTACCGTACTTCACTTTCTCTTGCCACAGAATAATAAAATACAAAGAGGATGAAGGGCATACATATGTTACAGGGGCGAATTCAAGTAGAATAACTTTAAAACTCAGTTTACTACAGACTTAATATTTGTAACATAACGCCTTCGTCCTCCGAATCCTTCAATTTAGAAAACATAAAAGTTGTACGTAGTATCTTTATACGTCCCATTATTGTATGCAAGTGAAAACTATACAAAGTATGTACTTGAAAACTCATTACTATGCAGCGTGTACCGGAATCAGCACAAGTGGATGATAAAACAAATTATCTTACTATAAATTGTCTCTTAATGACGTAAATATCTGTTGGCGTGGAGATCGAGTTCAACGTGTACCAAAAAGGGTACAATTGACAGTGCACGTGTAAAGAAACATATTAAAAATATTATTAATTTTGCACATACTATAAACGCATAAAATTCACAGTTCAGTCACTTGCGTATATAAATGTATAAGAAATTCTTTTCCAGCCAAACAAATATACGTTGAAGCAACTGTAAGGCAATAAACGTACTCGTTTCAATGAATTTAGATACAATATGTACTTTCCAAGCTTCGAATGTTGCTGAAAATGTACGTAATTCTTATGTAGAAACGGATACTTTGATCACCAATTATGTGTATTGTATCCTCGCAATACAATACACGTTGGTTAGAAAAGATTTTTCATTGAAAAGGAGTACCTACTACCTGTGCTTTTAGTTGATTATATCTTGGAACATTTAAAAACAAAGGAACACAAAGCGACAGTTGTACGACAGTGACATTTGTTGGAAGGACAGAAAAGAGAATTCCTTGAGCACAGGGCCAAAAGTAGACTTTCGTCTCTGTGACATGTAACCACGGATAGTAAGCTCGACACGGCTACACTTGCGAAAGCGAAGATTCTCCCAGGATTCACGTTGTTTTCCAGAAACAAAATGGGAACAGCGACGCCCACGCCTCAAGGCCCAGGCAGATTACGTCGTCGACTGACTAGAGCTGAATGATCCGTCAAAGAAACGGTTCATCCACTCCATAGGACGAGTTCTTTGCCTGTAACGTCTCCCACGATCACTTTGGAATCCTACCAAAGTTTCTTGACTGTGCATCGGGATATTTGTACATTTTTCTTCCATTGACAATCGATCGTTCATAATACATCGTCATGGTATGATACTTTCGTTCTCTTCTAGTCTGTCAAATGAAACATAAAGATTGATGTTTTTAGATTTTCTTAAAATCTACTTTTCTTGCTATAAACAAGCGATTGATGTTTTGTCGCGTCCGTCCGCGTGGATTTCTCTTTAGAATCCGCCTGGAGTTGTAAATTCCAGGCTCGACCGTCGTGGTGCGCGTCCGGTTGCGACTGTTGCCCGCCAAATTAATATTAGGCAACTGTTTCAATTTCTCTAGTGAGAAAAACTAATAATTGCTCGACCGTTGGAGCTGACGAATCGTGATGCGAATGTTGTCGAATGAATTGAGTCCGTGTGACTCTAGTCGTAACGAGTGCGAGGTTTCGAATGATTGCGTCGAATGACTGTTCGATTACGAGTTAATGCGAATGAATTGAGTCCGTGTGACTCTTGTCGAACGAGTGTGTTTTGCGAACGAGTGATTCTAATGAATGTTTTCGACTGAATGTATCTTTTCGACTGTCTGTTCGAGTTTCGTGTGACGTCGCGCTTCCTCAAAGTTCGATGAAGGCGTGACCAAAACTCGCCTCCTTATTGGTGATGCCCTGAAGGGGAAGGCAAATTTCTCGGGTTTTCCACGCGACGCGGAGGTGGAATACCTCTCCTTCAGGGCGAAGCGGACGTCAGGAAAATATCGCGCACGTGGTCGCGGTGCGAGTTGACCGCGACGAATTTTCGAGTCTCTCAACGGTAGGGTTTTATGACTATATTGTCTGCGAGTCAGCGCGCCCCGGTAAGGCCCGGCGCGGATGGGTCCCAGGTTACCGAGCGCATGTGGCGGTCTGCAGACCAAATGTTCGCTTATTTTGTCTCTGATTCCCTTTGTCAACGAAATCGAAATTGCAAAGGGTCGGTCTTGAAAATATATAAATTGACTGAAAGAAGGAATAAAATAATAAAAAGTAACGGTATCGTCTGACTGTATAACCGTCGTTTCGGTCTACGACGGAACATGTTTTATACAGCTTAATTGTAATTCTTGTCCAAAGGAAAAACGCGGAAATTACAATATTTCAATATGCAAATAAATCTTCTGCAAAATTTTACGTTTCAAAAGTAACGGTCAATTCTGTCGAAGATTGGAGTTATGGATAACAGGCACAACAGGAATGCGTATGAATGTACATGCTACAAAAGTTTTCAAATTATATTTTTCTATTAACTGTAATATACTACACAAACTTTGTACAATGAATCATCAAATATTGTGATTTGTGCAGTCTATTACCGTAGATAGAAAAATTCACAAATACACAATTGAACTAATATTTTGAGTGAAATTTTACAAGTTACAAGCTACAATATACCAGAACTAATAAATTTCGTTATACTATAAAGGGGTAACAAATTTCTTAATAAAACAAGTAGAGTTCTACAAGTAAATTTTACAAATTATAAGTTAGTTGGTAATTTTATTTCACATTTCGGACATATGTGCACCTTGATAAAAGGGAATTACTTACTATTAATATACCTGATCGTGTTTTCTTTTATTAAAAATGAATAAGCGTGACGATTGACGCAAACTAAAGTTATGCATGTTTGCGATAATGAATGAGCACAAAAGCTTATCATTTCAACACTTTTTCAATAAATAATGAAGAAAAAGAAATAATGAATTTTGACTGAAGTATTTAAAATTAACAGAATCAATAAAATTTCGTTCACCAATAGTCAGAAACATTAACCTGTAAACAAAAGTATGAGGCTTCCAAGATTCTTAACCCCTTAACCTACTATTTACTTATCACATATTCCACAAATATTTATAACATTAGGAGGGCACCGCCGCTAATATTTATATTTGGCCCGATTATCGTATTACGGGCTATACCCGTAATATTCACTTTTGGTCCGATCATCTACTACGGGCTATGCCCGTAATATTTACGTTTGGTCCGATCATCTACTACGGGCTATGCCCGTAGTTGTAGGTTAAGGGGTTAATAATTTGCATGCATTCAGCAATGAACATTTATCTACTGTAATAATATTGGTGATTTAACTTGTAATTTATAAAATTGTGAAAACTTTTCATGCAACAGAGGTCTACAAGCTACAACATCTAATTCCTACATTCACTAGTACCATTATTTGATGAATTGTTTTGCAAGAGGCCACTGATAATCGATAAGAAAACTAGCACATCCAGGAAAGACACGTCTTTGAACGTTCACTTAATTGTAAAGTCCAGTCGTATGCACCAGGGGAAACAGCGATGTAGAGACCGATGAAAGGAATTGCGCGGATGGAGACAGAGAGAGAGAGAGAGAGAGGAGTAATAGAAGAAGACGAGAAAACAAGAAAACGTCAAGAGGGTGAATCGGTTGAGCGCTCCGTCGGGCACATTATTAAAGGAATCCGTCTGTCTGAGTATTTCCGCGACACAATTAAGCGTCTACTGTGTACGGCGGCGGTGACCGTGAGCTGTGTCCGCCCCTCTTCGTTTGCTTGCGTTCTTCTCTCCTTTCTGATCCGCCACCTACTGCCCACCCTTGTTCGACTGCTGATGCCTGGAGAGCGGAGCGTTCAGAAAACCGGGTGCATTCTCATCCCGCACCGCCATCTTCGATCCCCCGCCGTAACGTGGCCCGAAGCCACCAGTGCAATCTACCCGTTAGAACCCAATAGCATCTCACCCCCGTGGTATTTTCTGCACGAGGACATGCTGTCCGACGGGGGCTTTCTTTGCAACCAGTTCTATCAGTTCGAGCCGGAGGGGTTATTCGGGGGGTGGTAGGTACTGTCTGCCTTTATAATGCATCTAGACTTTCCGTTTCTCTTTGGATCCTTACCCTTTTCTTGTCCTTTCCTCCTTGTCTGGGGGGCGGGGGGGGGGCGGCTGCTTTGGAACTAGCTAGTAAAGTTTCTGCGTGCACCTTACTTCGGAGCTGCACGGCTCTTGGAGCCGGAAATTCAAAGTTCGCGAAGTATCACTATTGCACCGTAGGCAGATTTCGCGATGCTGCTTTTTGCTACGCGGAAAATTTAACGAGATGGTTTAATAATTAAACGAGATTTCGTCCCTCTGCTCGCTTCCATTAGAACTCTTTCCTACTTTTCGATAATATTGAGTCTTCACTGCGTGAACAAACGTTCCAAGTACGAGGCGCATCCGCAAAGTAAGGCCTGGTCAATAATTAAGAAAACCGGTGAAAGGAAAAGAACTGTTGAACTATGGCGAACAATATCTATATAAATGCATTAGTCTTGCACATAGTTGACATTGACTTCTACGCAATTGGTATGATGTTGCAACAGTTTCTTAAAATCTGTATCAAAACATTTTCTATCAATTCCTTCATCAGTTTATCAATCATGTCGTTACATTTTATTGAAGAAAAACAATCATGATAATCAGCCAGAAACTGCTAAATATTATTCTTTCCTCGAACTCAATATGGACTCAATATCGAACTTATGCATGCAAGAACATCCCGTCACTGTTCCTGTTCCCAGTAGTTCTGTCAGTGTAGCATGAACTAGTGAGACACTTGCCCATCCCAATAAGGAAACCTGTCACACTTCTCTCTACGTCATCGTGCGCGTTTTCCATTTTCCCCTTTTTCGCTGTCTACAATTTCGATGTCAGTTTCTTCTTCTTCGTCGTATTCGTTACCACCTTCGCCTTTTTATGGGATTCAATCGATGACCCCAGGAAAAGAAGAGAGTCAGTCAGACCGGACAATCATGTCGAATTGTCTTTGTCCCTGACAGCGGTTCGTCTGCAAATACGGGGTCTTCCTCGGCGGTCATTCAAAGAAGTACGTCATTGTCACGCGACCACATTGTTCAAGGACTCTCGAGAATCGACCGGGAAAAAGCGAAGAAAAAGGAGCTTACACGTTTGTCCGTTTGTTTTGTAATTATCGCGTGGTCAGCCACGGTTAGTAGTTCCTCAATTGTGTACACTTGTTCTTGAAGCTTTTATCTAAGTTTCAGTGTCGGGACAATAATCCGTGGTAAATATTGTGGTGGACTTATTCCACTCTTTTGTCGAGTTTCCTGTATTATAATTTCTTAGAAAAGAATATACTATACGTGTTTTTAATTAGTATAATCATATCAAATTATTCACTACAACAACTTACAATCAGTTTCTTAATTAATTTATAAATACATATACAGTTCATAATTTCATTAATATCGTTAACTGTTTGGTTTTAATTGGCATGAACTGTGTCCAAAATATACTTTAAATAATGCTGTTCAACAAATTCGAACCTTTTTCATTTTTGTAACCTACAATAGGCGTTCCTGGTAGACCTTTATGCGCTGAACATGAATCTGCAAACCGTTTTTTTGCAGCACGTCCAGTGTTCGGACTCATAAATCGCCGTACAACAATCTGTCGAGCCTTCAGCTTAGCTGAAACCTTGCTAATTTCATTTACGCGCCTAAAATTCAAACGCCCGGATTATACCATAAAAATCTTAAAACGTTTCCGCTACACTCATAAAAATCACCGGAAAACACAGTCATAAACCTTCCTCAGTACCGTACGCATCACCCACAGTTCATCCCTGTCCCCAAACCTTCTCATTTGCACCTTTCTTTTCCACCACCATACGCCTCACTCTCAGGTCATCCTGTTCCTCAAACCGTCTCACTCTCACCTTTCCTTCCACCACCCTTTTTACTTTTCACTTGCAGTCACCCCTACTCTCCACCCACTTAGTTACCTCCTCCAATATGTCCTTATAAGGAAACAACCACGACTAAATACCAATCACACATCAGCCACACCCACACTTTCCATGACATCTTGGCATTTCTCGTCGACAAGAAACACACGCTCTTGACTGGAGACTTTGGGGAAGTTGTGAGGAAGAGGAGGCTGATTCTCACCAGCACTCAAAGAGTACATACACCACACACCATCAAATTGTATCAGACATCATTTCAACTTGTGAATACATTAGTTTAATAACCGTGTACTGGATTATTTTTCCATCACCACACCTCGAATTAAACGAGCTCTCTCGTCATTAAGTTGTCGTAAGCGCAACGATCATCGCGGTCTTGATTTGATCAAATTTATTTCAAGTCGTGAGTTAGTGTCGTACATTCAGTTTTCGAAAAGATAAGTTTTTTTTTCAATTACAAATTTTCAACTTTGGAGCGATGTTGTGCTTTTACAATAATAGTTATTCAGTTCCTTTTGACACGAAATAATTCTCTGGACTCTTCCGAATAAAATGATATTAACTGTTATTACCTTATAGACATCTAAATATGTTTAAATAATTTTCAAAGTGGAAATAACACAAGTTTTTTTGCAAAAACTGTTATTACCTTATCTAGGAGAAAATCTGACCATAGCACACAAGAGAACAGATCTTTCTGCTGAGAAAACTGGCAAGGAAAATTAAAAAATCTGTTTTATTTTAAATAGAGAAGCGAAACAGTTCAGCCCTCGAGTCGATCACAATCAGCGTAACGGAAGCGCTAACGGCCAAACGCGTGCAGGCAAGGCGATCACCTTCTTTGAGTACCACTGTCGCCGCTGCGTGTTTTGCTGAATTGTTTCGCTCCTCTATTTAAAACAAAACAGATTTTTTAATTTTCCTTGACAGTTTCCTCAGCAGAAAGGTCTGCCCCATCGCATGTTCCGGCTAGATTTTTTACTAGACTCGTAGTTTTTGAAATAAATTGAAGAACACAAGAAGAAATTAGTGCGTTTTCGGTGTTCTTTTTCCTTTGAACATTATATAAACATATTTAGACGTCTACAATAGAATAACAATTTATATCATTTTATTCGAAAGAGTCCAGAGAATTATATCGTGTCAAAAGAAACTGAATAACTATTAGTATAAAAGGACAGCACCGCTCCAAAATTGAAAATTTGCAATTTTTAAACATAATTATTTTTTCAAAAATTGGACGTGCTGGAACGAAACAGTTTGCAAATCCGTATTCAGCTGATAAGGATTTAGCGCATAAGGTGTTGAACAGTGAATTAGTAGCTTCTTATGTTTCTGCAAACATGACAGAAATCTCTAGTTACTTACACATATATTCTTGAAGTCTTTAAAAATGAGCGTAACATTAAAGAAATTCTGATTAAAGCACACCAACACAAATGTAAGATACATACCTTGTTACACATAACATTTTCCAGGTCATAACAAATTTTCAGTATGATATTGACATTACGTGTTATTCGACACTGTTATGAGATAGTATTCTCAGTGGTATTTGATGTTTCGGTGAGGTAATGTTGACTTGATTGTATAGGTTTTGCTATAATGATCAAGTAACGTCAGGTACTGTTTACTTGTCAGTGTACATAAGCACTGCTTACATTCTAAAACAAAGCATTTGTAAACATTATACTACCTAAGATTCTTTCATAGAAGCGAGTGATGTAGGGATATCCTTTATATTACTAACTTTATGACCTTTAATAACGTACATACACTTTTCATAACAATATAAAAAAATGAACTTAAAATGTCAAGAAAAAAACTAAAATAGAAACATCTTATTATGTATCTTTAGAAATTTAACTCTTCAGACCTCAATGAACGTTTTACACCATTCATGATATTATATTCTTAAATTATGTACGGGAAAATTAATTTTCCAGAATAATACACCTGGTAATCATCATAATTATTTTAAAAATTAGTAGATGTTTAATTGACTCTGCTCAAAGGGTATATGTATTATTACGTTATACTATGTGTATATAATTCCCGTTTCCAAAGATTGGAACAGAAATGTTTTGTTTGAAAAAATAATTTTTATTCGATTGAAATATGCACCGTGATGGATTAATAACTTTCTTCAAACGAGATTCTATCTGATACGGTACATTTTCATAAAAATTAGTATTTTTAGAATTTAGGAATTCTTCAGACCTTGCAACTACCGATTTTTCATTAGAAAATGGTTTTTTTCCAAAAACAGCTCCTAATAACACAAAAAATATTATTCTATTGGGGATACATCTGGTAAACGCTGTGGCTAACCGAAGATTTCGGAATTTAATTCAATTAACTTTGCCATGATCTAAATTTAAATTCATTTTTGAAAAATATTCCAAACTATTCCTTTGCTACAATATTGTTTACTTACGTAGAATAGTTAAACAATCGCAATAGCAATTCAATAATCATAGAAACAGAGAAGTACCTACAGTGTAATACTCTATTTGCTTACTACATAGGACGACATACAATGCAAATTATATTTAATTTACTAAATGCGGTTGCTTATAAACTATTCGAATATCGGCAATTTCACGTGTTACAACCTAATAATTATACATATAAACTGCGGATGTTTATCCAAATATAGACCTTTCTTGTCCATTTTACAACAACTGGTATTAAACAGAAATTCCCTTACCCTATTAACGATTCAATCAGGTTCCAAATAAAACCAAAACCTCGTACAACTTCATTAAATATTTTTATAAACGAAGATTTAAACAATCATACATGTACGCTATAAATTCGGAACATTAATAATATGTTGTCATGTTTTGCAGGTTTACAATGATGCAAAAGAATACAGATACTTCAAATGTCTTCGTTAACTCGTACACGGAACACAAATGAGAAATTAACCGTGACCACAAGCACAATTAACCATGGTTGTTACTGAAAATCTTAATCGGTTTTTCTTTCGTTTTTCAGTATAATTCCGTGCTTTAATAAATCGCGAGCGGCAATTTCACGCCATCTCATTGTCTCCGTTTCTTTCTATCGCGGCATCCCCATTCTTCTCAACTCTCAAGTCTGGTGTCTGCTTATCCCGAAAGCAATCGAATTACGCGCAACGTAAGGACGTTATTCAATTACCGACGAACTGGCCCGGAGGTGGAAAGTAATTTGCAGGCAGGATTCGATTACCCTTATCACGAGTTGCTATCGGCACGACCGTTGCGTACTGCTGACTTTCCGACGACGACGACGACGACGACGACGACGCCACGTCGACGCCTCTTTCTCACCTTCGGCCCTGTATCAGGCCTATCTCGCGCGCCCCTAGCCTCTCTACGCATAACCGACAACTCTCGGCAAACTATAAAAGTACGATCGATGTACATCGAGGTTAATAATTCTGAAAGGGCTATCCCCTGGAAAAACGAGCGTTGGGCAACTAGCTAAGCGTTCAGCGACCGCGGAAGTTACTAAAGAAGTGAACCGGGCTAATGGGTGCAAATATTTACGAAACTCGTGGGTACCAAAAATAGTAAGGCCATTAACCGTACAGGTTACATAACTTAGAGCATAGAACATATCTTAGAAGTGTAAACCATTTACACTGGAAAGTACAAGATATCGGTGTTAATAACGTGTCGGTAAGGTTGTGAAGAGAGTTTCACACTTTAGGATTAATTCTCGTTCAACTGGTATTGCACCAATCTTGAGAAACAAAACCACTAGTTAAACAGAAAAAATTGCGATTAGTATGCTACATGTGCCTGTTGAATTGTTAGAAAATGTTTAACAACCAGAAATGAATAACAAATGGTCTATGAAGATCAGCTAGAAACGTTTTATTAGAAATACATAAGCATGAATTCAGTATACCGTGAAATAAATTGTAATTAGTTTAACTCTGCTACGATCGTCAGTCTGCCTATAGATTCGAAATAATGACGAGTAACACTTTTCTTACACATTTTGTAAATCTAATTACGTTTCTAAAGAGTTAAGATTAAGATCAAGTCGAGAAAGTGTGCAAAGTCGTACCAACGTTAAAGAAACGAAAACGTGATTGGCTCGAAATAGACCCAAACACCGTAGTAGGGTTAATATTGTAGAATGCAATGGGTAAATCCTGTTTAATTTCTTTACATAATTTTTTGGCAGTCAAAGGAAGGTTCAATGTGATTGATAGTTATTGTTATTAATAGCAATGCTGTAAAAAGAAATTTCTCATTGTAGAACAGGTAAAAGGTTGTATCGACTCACATGGGCGATATATTTTGAAATCAAATAGTTTATTCTGAGTAAACAATACTTTATTATAAACAATTTGAAGGTGGTAAATAATGTGCGTGAATGCTAAAAAAAAAAAGTAAATACGAGTGTAGTAGAAAAACCGTTAAAACCGGTTTTATGTTGTATTCAATATTTGCTCATAATTACAGCCCAGTTCTGTACGTACCTACACCATTTATAGCAAATACACAGAATCGAATGAAAAATTTATTCATTTTTTCCAACTCAAGTAATTTATTAACGTGATAGATGTCTATCCAAACCCTATTTCCTAAAATTATTCTGTAAAAATGTAAATTTGCGTAAAAATTCGCAGTTCTCTTGTAATGTGTTTGTCATATGTTTGAATTTATTTAAAATTTTCTTACGAACTTTCATGAATTTTCTTAAAATTAGAAGTGTTTTTATATAATTGTTTTTTCTTTGTGTCGTTATTATGAATTAATTAAAATTTTATCAAATTTTCACCGTGTTTCAATATCCTAAATGCCTAATCTACTGTTCCGTCGTAGACCGAAACGACGGCTATAGAGTCAGACGGTACCGTTATTTTTTATTATTTTATTTCCTTCTTTCAGTTTACATATTTTCAAGACCGACCCCTTGCAATTTCGATTTTGTTGACAAAGGGAATTAGAGACAAAAGAAGCGAACATTTGGTCTGCAGCCCGCCACATGCGCTCGGTAACCTGGGACACCTACCGTTGAGAGACTCGAAAATTCGTCGCGGTCAACTAGCACCGTGACCACGTGCGCGATATTTTCCTGACGTCCGCTTCGCCCTGAAGGAGAGGTTTTCCAACTCCACGTCGCTTGGAAAAACCGAGAAATTTGCCTTCCCCTTCAGGGCATAACCAATAAGGAGGCGAGTTTTGGTAACGCCTTCAACGAACATTGAGGAAGCGCGACGTCACACGAAACTCGAATACTCATTCGCAAAACACACTCGCATTCGATCAGTCGTACACGAACATACTTCACGATTCGTCAGCTCCAACGGTCGAGCAATTATTAGTTTTTCTCACCGGAGAATATTGAAACAGTTGCCTAATATTAATTTGGCGGGCACCGGTCGTTAGTCGCAACCGGACGCGCGTACCACGACGGTCGAGCCTGGAATTTACAACTCCAGGCGGATTCGAAAGAGAAATCCACGCGGACGGACGCGACATCTACTAATGACCTCGTGTTCAACCTTTTACCAAAAACGTACCGAACTGTACTAATTTACTAATTAAAACCTGAGAAATGGAAATTAGGTACTAAATCGATGGATATAGTATAGGGGTTGTATAGGTACTATAAAGAAAACGTAATTTATTTATTTGTTATTATCATTTTATTATTTATATTATTCATTACCATTTTATTTAATTTTCTTGTTTTATGCAATTGTTTATAGTTCGTATATATCTAATTATTTACACTCATCTGTAGTACTGAGATATCACTTTTGAAGTGCTGAGATTAAAAGACTTGGTATTGGTATAAACTTTCCTTCGAAACATTGAAAATGTCATTAATTTTGCTTCGAAGAAATTGTTTACACACAGTAATGAAAATATGAATTGCATCACTCTCAAATCTACATAGTACACACAATTTTCATATCAAAACTGATAATTTAGCAGTGATAAAATGATTTGTGTGCCACTTATTTTGGTAGAGATGCAGTGACCTACACATTTTCGCAATAAGTATCTGTTTATATCATTGTTATATCATCTGTTATATAATTATCTGTTTGTTCATCTAATTAAGTATTCCTAGTAGTAATAATAAAAAAGGTATAAGTGATGATGAGTTTAATATTCCATTCATACAATAAATATTTTCGGTACTGTATGTAGGTACATAGGGTATTGTATTACACATACAAAGTTATGTGCTTCCGTATTAAATTATGACTACTACTACCGTTTAATTCGCAAAGTATTTCCAATTGTTTGCAGTGAAAGCATGTCATATCATAAAGCGACCTTGACATAGAAGAAAACGCGGAGAATCTTTAATGATAATGTAATAAATATTGTAGAATGCAAGTATTTCATACGCCAAACAATTAAAAATCTCGTCTGTAATCGAGTATTCCCGAGCAGATGCAAACACAATCGTTTAGTTATTCGATTATACGCTTCTCTGCTTTATCCCCTTCGTCCGCCTCTTGTACGGCTTCATGCTAATCTCCCAGGAAGCTGAAGAGCCGAACGAAGACAGAGGAGGGGATTGTGCCTCGACATCAAGGGCATCGGAAAATCCTTCTAGCTTTCATTATTGTTATTGCTATGTCGACGAGCGCGGTACAATATTACCATCTCCATCACCGTCTTTGACATTGTCTCTCCGTCTCCATGCTCTTCGTCGTACCCTTCTTTACCTTGACGACAGTGTTGCCGCTCGTATTCGTCTGTTTTGTGCTTACTCTCAACTTTCGCTTCGTTTCGACTTTTCTCGTTGCCGTGTTTTCGTGTTCTGACAGAAAGTTAGAGATGTATGTTACTCTTATTGATACCAGGGATTATAATTCAATGGTCGGATGGCACAATTGTGATAATATGTCCAATTTGCGTCAAAATTTGAAATATTGCACGGCAACAATTAAATTGTCACAAGTCGAAAACATAGAATTTTGCATTTCTTATATCGAAGGGAATTTTGTGGTTAGAAATTTTGAAAAACTCGACATCATCAAATTGACTTTTTGAAGCCAGCCAATGCTGCAGAAGGTTCTAGTACATAGGCCTGGAATAGATGACTTTATGTATGTTCACAAAAGTTTTGTTTTACATGTAAATTGAATTTGAAACTGTAAACGCGTTATTCTCAAAATGACATTTTCAAAGTCGGTTACCATGGTTAACCGAAAACCGCTGAAGGAATTTTTTCCAAATGTTCAGGGCTCATTTTATATACAAAAATCTAATCTCGACGCGAATGACTTCATTTTTCAATACTTAGTTTTTATTTTATGATTGAAGAATGAGCCTCTTTTTATTAATAAACATCAGTTACCTAACTTTCCACGTCTGCCGCTACGTCCCAAATGATTTTTTTCTGAAATAAACTAATACACTAACTACATTTTCTCGAAATATTGATGTCAGACGATCCAATTCCGAGCAGAAGTGGTCACCGCGAACCACCTTCTTAAAAAGGCCTTTGGCGAGTCCTGCATAATTCTGAAATAAATCAATAGTTTCGCATTAAAATGTAACAAAATATTTTTCAAATGTACCATTAGTAAATACAAAAACTTCCGTGAAAATAAATGCGCACGCTTTTTCCTGAAAAGTTCCCAAATAATCTTTTTTGTCCTCACTACTGTAGAAGACCCCTAAAACAAAATGACACTAGTGCCACCACCCATGCAGTATTGAACTTCGACTTGTAACATTTTGCTGGATGATGGTTCTACGTATCACAAGATATTTTACGTAATAAAATGAAAATTGTCAATTTTTGACTCGTGAAACTTTTCTCGCGGGAGTGCGATATGTGTACTTTCATGTGTGTCCTAGATGACATCTAAAAGTTAGCCAAAATGACATCTCTGTGACCTGTAATGTAGAAAAAAACACATTATGACAATACATTCAATTTTAAAAACATTATCATTGCACACGACTGAAATACCTGTAAAGTTGCTGTACTGTACAATTTTTAAAACAGCACATGTCACGTTTTTCCATCTGACCACAGAATTATCCACACGTTAACATGTAATAATTATTTACGGATATTTGCATTCAAATTTATTTATACAGGATAGATTGTAAGTCGTGATATAAACGAAATAGATGCATTTTTACGTGCGAAAGAAATTGAAAATGTAGATCAAAATTCTTTTCATCCGGTACTATCTCTGGCAGAACATCAAATGGGAATATTCTTCAGCTAGGTATGCATGATTTTCAATACTATTAGCTAACGTGTTAGACTGTTACTCACTATATCCATTAATAATAAGTATTTATAATGGTGTGGTAGTATTTGTTTTCTATTCAGTTTCTATCATATCCATTTATATGAAAGTATTGTAAAAAATAAAACCATAATATTGAAAATATTAATTAACACGTTGGCTACCAGCACATTGTTTCGAAAATGATCATCACAGACTACAACTAAATTTTCAGCATTCTATTCAATGGAATATCTGTATCTTTATAATCAGAAATTAAAAATACGCAAAACAGAGATAATGGCTGACACTATTATTCATTTTTGATTGACTATCGTTTTTTTATGGTTTCTATGAAATTCAAGGAAATGAAAAATTTAAGCAACTAAATGACAATTAGAAGCAACTTGATCTTCCATTTGTTTCTCATATGAGAAGTAATCTTTCTAACTATAATATATCAGTTAAATTGGATCGTTACGTAAAATCATCGTTTAAATCTAATAAAATATTGTTTATTACAGAATCGAATTTGAAATTTTTTATTGACTAAGCTTAAAAAAATATGTCGATTGTTACACATCTGCAGGTGTTTTGTAAATTTACACTTTTATTGGCTAATTTCGTAATAGGAGAAATAAAATAAAAGATCAGTGTTTTTAGCAGAACAAAACTTTCATTTAAATTGATTTAACGTTTCTGGTTCATTTATCTTCAGATTGTAGTTGCTATTTAAATAAAAATATAATTTATTTGTCAATAATAACAGCAGAGTATTGAATTTTATTAAGCTATCATTTTAGTTCAAAGAAAAGTTTCTGTACAGGAAAAACAGTAATCTTATAAATACTGTAGAACGTCTTATAAATATTTGAAAGATTACGTGTGACAGGTATTTTTGAAAGCATGTATGTAAAAAGACAAAGAATGGTATGTAAAATTAGGTCTGAAATATTTTCATAAATATTAATGTTAACGTGGGATCCATAACACGTTTGTATTTTCAAATGAGAATTCGACTCGTCCATGCATGCATACATATAATATGCCAAGGATGGATACGACTTTCGTGAGAATCGTAAAACTCGTGAGTTTTCCTATATATGAATATTGCCGCAGAGAACTTCATGTTTCTCAAGAGACTTATTACATTTAGGAAAATATTCGAATCTTGACATCTGCGACATTTCTGTCAGCTCGTCATGACTGTATGCTACCTACCGAAATACGTTAAAAGTTGAAACGGTAACCATTTCTTTCTTGACGCATTCAAATGTCCAATTTAATATTTTTCCTAAAAAATTTTGCATAAAAGACAGAGTTGCATTTCCAATGTAACATTTTCCATAATTTCGTTAATACAAACAGTGTCATCCCATATTAATTATACGAGCGAATTAACGTGCTTATAAAGTACATAATATACGAATTCTTCAATAATTATCTGCACTGTCATTATCAAAATTATTATGATTCGTATGTAATGTGCAGAGTGTTGTACTTATTACATGACGGTACACGTTATGATTGTGTATTATATACGGACAACCAATAATTTTCTCTTCAGTTGTATGTCCAGGAAAAGTAAAGGGGTAAAAGGCTTTTAAAGTTAAGGAACGTCTGTTTACTAATGCACCGTAAATTATAATCTGTATGGTAGCAAATTTTGCGTCATTGGGACCAATGATCTTGCATGAAATTTTAATAACATCCGCATATTATATTGTATAGATAACAATGCGTTGATAGAATTCAGTTAGAGAGGTCTTACATTACAAAACTGAAAATACCCGGCAGTTTGAAAATTTGTTACTGGTAAATATGATTTTAGAGAAAAGACTTCATGTGTAAATAAATTTATTGAAACAAACATATATATCTTTATTTATATTTATGTTTCATGTAAAGAACATAGCTCCACAATGCATTTCAAAGTACCTACATTCTTCTATTATACTTTATTCTTTACTCCTTATAAAATGTCATCTGAATAAAATCAACACGATAGGACGGCAAGAGGCTTACGCTGAAACCGCAGTCCAAGGATCCAGTTCCGGAAGCACGAAATAATCTGATGAAACGATAAGTTCTTTGAAAAATGGAAGGAAAGGGGAAGATGAGCATGGACGATAGACGTTCTCTTTGATCTGTTCATTAAAGTGTAATCATTTATCTTAATTGTAGCGAATAGAAGAGCTACAACGTTCGAGAAACTAAGTACAAATTTAATAATATTGTATTAATAATACATAATAACTATGACACACGATAACATTTATAACTTATTCCTCTTTCATTCAGAGTGTATTTACAGGTATTATTTACTATTAAATACTTTCCTCATTTGGTATCTGAAATTTTAGTAATTCATATTAGGCTATTGCATAATAAACGTCAGTTTTTAATTATAGAGTTTGAATGTCGAGAAATCCTTACCGATGAGTTACAAACTTCTTAACTTCATATCAGTAACGATTCCAAGATATATAAAGTGAAGCAGGTTGAAAAACGACATTTATTATGTAAGAACCTACATAATACCTTCGATACATTTTTATGTTCAGACTCGGGGATATCTTTTATATTGAAACAGTTCAAGGACTAGTAAAGTACCTAAGATATATCAAATTATACAGTAAATTCTCGCCGAAAGATTAAAAAGTTTTTCGTTTCAAATTTCATTTTGGAAATCCTCAAGAAGTTATGAACATTTAGCATGGCCGAAGAACTTTACTATAAAGAAAAATAGTTCTTCCGAAATATTATGATACATATTTTAATAAAGTGATATTTACAGATGATGAGCAACTATTTCTGATCGGCACTGTATATGTATGTATGTACATTAAACTCAATATGTACACTTCTAATTAAACATTTTGTATAGGTAACCACCGTATGGCACGGTGGTAGGTTTCTAAAAACTAACGTGTTATGCGAATTCCTGTTACAGGAAATTCAGAACCAATATGTATCTAAGGTACACTATTCTACACAATTCTTTAACCGTGTCATAGGAATACCATATTATACAGAAGTTGCCTAATGTTGTTAATTTTAGCTATTATACTGAAATAGTTCTTAATTTTAGTTATTATACTGAAATGCATTTGAGTTATTCATTAAACATATTAAATGTAACTAACAAATTGAATATAACACTACTCACAACACGAATTGGTGGTGTTTACATACGTTATCAAGCTTAGAAAACGCCAAGTGACATGATTTGGAGCGAACATGTCAATTAGGCTTCAAAACAAGTATTACAAAACTATGGAACAACGATACACGTATGTATGTGTGACAATAACGAGGTATAAATTTATGGAGGAATTACGAAAATGAAGCGATCAGCTATTGAGAATAAGGAAAAGAAGAGAGGAAGAGAGAAGATAGAACAGGATAAAGGGAAGCCGGAGTGGTTTCATAATAACATGACGGTAATTGGACGAGAGAGACCCACATCCTAATTAGCTGGGACGCTGACATTAAGAGTACACTGTTATTATCAATTAACCGCGCCGATTGATACACTTGATCGCCATGGGCCGGACGTACGCACGACCCGCTTCCGATAACCACGAGAAATGCCGCGGTTTAATAATAACAAAATGTACGTATTCGGTTGTTTATGAGAAGATGTAACTGTACCTGAAGGGCCAGGCTAATCACGCATTTCTCCTCCAAGAATCAACTAGTTTTATGACTGCGAAATTGTAATTTATTAAATAAATTAACATTGTACTTGAAATAATTCGAGGAGTCGATTTTTGATTTATTCTGTAACTTAAATAGTTCTCTACGAATTCGCTAGAATACCAAAAGAGCAGTAAGAAGGTGTATATACTCTATTTTGAGAAAATCGACTTGGAATAGTCTTGCTCACCGGTAAAGATAACCCAAGGGTGGTTACTAATTTTATTGAACATTAATCTGATTGAATATCTACCATCTGATAGTTTCGATAATTTAGTACAATAATATATAATACTTTAAGCATCTGAATTAATCGGTGCACACGGTATCCAGATAATTAAATTTTTACGGATAATTGAAAAACTTTGTTTTTATAGGAAAAAAGATCACTTGTTTTAAAGTTTCTTTTTTAATATTAAATCAGAAAGAGTGACTCTAAACAAAAATTTAGTAATTTTCATCGGTCTCCATTTGTTCTTCTAAAGTTTTCTCAGTTGTCACCTGGCTTAACTTTTATACAATGTAAAAATTATAATTACTAATCTAACAATTGCAACTGCTTTGATATTAGTCTTCATCATACGTTCCTCATCAATTTGATAATAAAGAGCTTTTGACAGAAGTTTCGAAGTCTGATATATGTATGACGCAAAGCTGTGAGCATTGTATAAATTAGTTTAATTTTTTTTAAATACCATATGATAATTATGACGTCTCAAATGAATTGTTTATTATAATATTATGCTTTCAAATAATAAAAATATGATTTCATTAAATATTCTGCTATTTTATTGAACACAATGGAAATATAAGAGATTCTAATGTTACATGATTCATCCAGTCTAGTACAGAATAATAACACTTAGCATTCAACATTCAAATAGTTCAGCTGCAATGTTGGAGTGCTTCCAATATACGAGAATACATAAAGATTTAAGGCATATGGTACAGAGTATCAGTCTGCATATGGAATTATAATAAAAAACTGTGACTTGGATACAACATAAAAACATCAGAAATATTATTGCTACTATAATGAACAGTGTCGTAAGATAATTGAAATTTCGTAAGTAGCAAATAGAAATATTTGCCATTATTTTGAGCATAACATTGACCGAAGTAAATCTGCATACTATAACATCAAATATAAAGTGAAAACACAATTCTACGCAACACATTTTGAACATGTTCTAGTATAAATAAACTTATATACCCTTAAATTAAAGAATGTTCACTAGTGGATGATATTCAGTATTTAAGGGAGATCGTCAATATCTTTTGGCAAAAACGATTTCAATAAATAGTTATATTAAAGATTGTGTATTTCAGTAAAGGAAACCGCATTACTCTGCCCATTCAAAGATAAACGAATTAATTTCTTTGAAGGGAACAGCGTTATAGTAAGTCTAGAAGAAGGAGCAATTATAACTGAAATTTCGTGTTTGAAGGTAAATAAATACTGATGTTTGCATATAGAGAATGTTCTGTTACTGATGTCTGAAACTTTGAAGGGTGATTTTACATACACGTTAAAATAAAACCGAAAATGAAGAATGACGAAATTATGTTGGAGGTTCCATATTCAAGTTATTAATAATCAAAAATTAGGGTTAGAAACGCCTGAAAGCAGACAATCTGCGTACAGCCGTAAGCGTAGACACACGTTTAATACACACGTATAATTCCAACATCGCAGGTCATTTGCGATCTTTGACAACCTTACCGAAAAATAGGTAGTATCGACTCCTTATTTACACAGTTTAATTACTTTTCTGTCCTTTGCGTGAGATTCAAGGGACATTTCCTTAGTTCGGTGACAGCCGTCAAGGCAAACACGTCTATTCAACGCTAAATAGCTCTCGAACTTTTTAATATTATTAATTTAATACATTTATTACAGTGAGTTTAGTTTTAGTTGCTTTATTTAGTGTTATTCTATGTGTGTGCTGTGATCTGACATGTTGGTTTGAACGAGCAATCAGATTCAATGTCGTTGCAACGATTTAACAAAGTACAGGTGTAACACCTGAGGTGTTACGCATCACTGTTTTGGTCACGAGGTAAAAGTATATTTTTTTAAGCAACGTCAGTGTACCTGCCGACACTGTCGTGCCGTACGGTTACCGTTTATATGTAGATTGCCTGGTTTCAGGCGTTACGGGCCTGAATTTTCAACTGTTAACCTCTTGCCTTACAATTTTTTTACAAATGTATTCTTAAGACTTACTTCATTGTTAATAATTTCCCAGATACAAAAGAAATTCTATTCTTATAGGAAGTGTAACGTTTGCATACTCTAAATTTTAAATGTTCATGCAAGCGTAACAGTATTTCACTTCGATTCAAAGAAAACGAACAATATGTATGTTTACTAAATCCAGCTTGAAATCGTCATCACGTGTCTGATTTTGTGCTATAAGCCAACGGGTTAATAACTTGTAAACGAAATATCCAAGTTTCTGCCAAAATTTTCAACTGCTATTCCTTTCTACTTGAAAATGAACTATCCAACGTAATTTCATCATTTATGATTTTCGTTTTCTTTTGACATGTAGAAGCATCCCTTAAGTGGTCATGCTCAGTCAGGAGGCCGAAAAAAGACTGTTCCTTTAGGAATTTTTTTCTCGAAAACTATAAGACCTTTTTTCAAAAAATGTGTTTGTGTTTCAAAGACTGCAATTTTTAGATTATAAGGTAACTTTTTTATTTAAAAATATTTATTAGTAAATAAATGGTGAGCGATCTTCCGGATGTCTCTTCACAAAAAGTTGGTCTACCGTGATTACTGTAACTTCGTAACAGTTCGTCTGAAATTAAAAATTCAGTAAGATTTATGTAATGAAAGAACGACTCTTGTCCTTGAATGAAGAATTTTTCGAAATATTGATTAAGAACAAAATGGCGAACATTTTACTGAAAAAGCGTGATTTTCACCTAAAACGTCACTAGTTTTTGGTCAATTAAAAAAAAAGTATGGAACGAACAAAAGAATCTTTCGTTCAAGGACAAGTTTTTCTGATTTGAAATAAGGCGCAAAAGGCTTTATGTAAATCGACACAGTAGTTATCGAGAAATATTGAACACTGATTTGAAAAATGTAGTTTCGAGAAAAACGCGTTTAAAGTTTCAAGTCAAACTTACACTTATGTATATAAAATGTTCATTTTTTAACGCCTGTAACTCTGTCATTTTTAATTGGATTACTTTGAAACTTGCACAGAATATTCTCGAGATGTTGCACTTAAAGAAAATGTAGAAAGTGAAAAATCGATTTTTTGAAAATATCTGACTGAACATGACCCCTTAAAGTTTGTGACACCAATAGCCGAATACACTGTATGTGCGTACACTTACGAACAAAAGTGTGAAATCAAGTTTGTCAGGTGTGGACTAAGTAAAACATTATTTTACAGCGATTTAATGAAATTGATGGAATCAGTTATTCTAAGAACTATCTGTATTCAGTTGTAGTATTTTATTGTAGTTACCTGTAATTTTTGTAGAATAATATTTTTCATCTTCGTTAGCTGTGAATGAGGTTTAGACTCGTTCTTTTAGCTAGTATTATACTTCTTTGTGTTAAAAAACCCAAAACAGTGGAATAATGTGATAATATAGTATACAGAGTATCTCATTTTAGTCGATCTCCTCAAATATCTCTGCAATTATGCGTGATAGCGGAAACTGTTACCAACAAAAGTTAAATGATTTCGAGGAGACACAATTTGAAATCAATAGTTTTTTTTGTATGTGGAGGCGTAGAGGACATATGAACGTCAAATTTATGTTTTTCAGTGAATCCATATATTTTTTAATACATTGGTTAGGTATTATTTTAATATATAGTTCGGAGGTAGCTATTATTTCTCGTTGAATTCTTACCAAACGGTTCCAAACTTACAACGTTTTTGCACCTTTAATTTATTCTCCCCTAAAGTTCGACAAGTGTGACTTAATACACTCTGGCTCTGGAGTCCAGATATGGTTTTATTTAAAAAAACTAAGTTGACCTTCCTATGTCCTCTACACCTCCAAATACAAAAAAGTTTTGACATCAAATTATGTTTCCTTTGAAACATTTTCCGGTATCATGAATAATTTTTAATATCGTCGAAGGGATCGACGAAAATAAGACACCCTATATACATATATAATAATTCAACTGTAAATAGTTTTTATAGTTACTATTTCAATCAATAAGAACAAAGCTAGTAGCATGTTATTGCGAGACGTAATTGCTCAATTAATAATTAATTGAAAGTATAAAAGTAATCACAAACCAGGTAATACGCGTTAATAATGGTGCCTATAGAAAGGGATAATACAAGAAAAGCTGTTTACTTCGTAAATAAAGATTCTGTTGCAGAAAGGAAGAGATATTAAAATTTTTGAGTTTCCGTATATCTAAAGAAGAAATTAAGGGAATGAAAATACAGGACCTGAAAAAGATGCTCGACTATACATTCGTGGTGGACATGCATGAATAGAAGAGCCTATTTTTCCACTAACAAACGCAAATCCGTGTCCCATTCACGGCGGAAGCGGAGGGTTCGTAGAGAACGGATAGCAATGCCGCCTGCCATTAAATAGAGTCAAGCCGTTGGATCGTTTCGAAAGAATTGGGAATAGATAATCGAACCGTGTTCCATGGCCAATTCCATGTGATTGCTTCTCTTTCTCTAGTTTTCCCTTATAGCCCGTCCCATTGGCGTTCGTTCAATTTCGAACAATGAAATTTGATGTAAATGCGAATACCAGACACATTTAGTGGGTTCGTTATTTGTGATCGAATTATTTCTGCATTCACTTTCGTATATTTTGAAATAATTTGTCGAAAAACCTGTAATAAATCAATATTGAAACGATATTTTGTAATTGGAAGGTTCAGAAGCCGAAATCAGTGTAAGTAATTCACAAAGTAAATTAACAGAGATAATTGTTTAGGAAATGGACTAGAAGAAAATAATAACTGCTGTTAACAAATAAGAAATTATTTACGTTCATGGGATACATATACTGCTGAGATACAGTGAGAGTTAAAAGTGAGTATGTACTTTAAAAGTATCGAATTCGTTCATATTTATTTCTCTCACTTTAGAATCCTAATATTTCGCATAGATGTTCTATTACATTGAGATCCGATGACTATGGAGGAGGACCGAAATGATTGAAAGTGTTTTTCAGCAAACAACTTTTAACCACCTTGGCTGTATACTTTGGGTCACGATCTCACTAAAAAAACCCACGAATGCACTTGCAGCTGAATTTGATTTTAAAATATTTAAACATCCAAATTTGTCCACGGTACTATGAATAAAAACCAACTGTCCTACATCAGAGAATGCCATGCTTCCCCAAATCATAATACATAGTACATTTACCATGTTCAACGATATTTACCAAATTTTTTGGTTATATCTACGAATTTCTTTTTCTCGAGTTTTTTCGGCTGCTTGTTCATTCCGAAAATGTTAAGAAAATCATATCCAATTGTATTACTGCCATGACCTTGTAATAGTAGGATGCTACAGAAGTATTACACGAACGTCACCTTTGTAAAGTGTATACTTACAATTAGTTTTGACTCTCACTGTACCTATATGAAACTCGTCACGTGTCGTATAACATAAACAATGAAAGTGTATTTACACAGCATATGGCATTTTTAATGAAAGACTGATTTACACTGATTGGCTTCTGAACCCTCCAATTAATGTTAGAACCGGAAACGTAAAGAGTCTACATAAAAAAATAAGTAGCAATTTTTTGGAAACTTTATCGAACCCTAAGGAACAAAAAGGTGTCGAACTAACGAAATGGGAAAGCAGCAATAGAGTATCTTTGTGGAGACCGAATCGAGGGGAATCTTTCGTAATTTGATATCCGATGGGAATCGATCGAGTTGGCACAACCATCCTTCCGTGGCAATCGAAAGTAATCTAATTCCGAATGAACAAGTTGGAAAAGGAGGAAGCATGACAGGATCGGATGTTTCCCAGATTGTTCACGGCACTTAGAGACGCATCATGACCAATGAAAAGCAAATTGCACGGATTGTTTGAAATATTGAATTTTCTAAGCACCCTTTTCCAATTGTACTCGTTTTTAATATTCACCACTAGAATAAAAGAGACAGTTTGTTGAAAATACACAAATCGATAAAGTAACGAATTTCTTTACTTATAGCAATAAAAATTGTGCAGAATCTCAGAACATACACTGTTATAATATTTTAATCTGTTTTATAAGAGTTTACAAACCAGTCAGTTATTGTTACGAAATTTTTACTGTAACATCTTTGTAAATGTTACCTGTGAAGCTTTACATAGGCCATTACAATGTTTGTAGTCACTCTCGTCACTTATACACTTTTGAGTAGAAAATTTTACCTTCGATTATTCCAGACAATCAAGTACCAAAACTATTGAATTCTAAATATGCTACAGAAGGAATTAAATGTAGCTTATAAGGAAGGAAAAATTTGCAATTATTTATTTCTAATATCAACCTTAATGGAAATGCAGCAAAAAGGGAATAAAATATTACATGAAACATTAGAGAAGGATTTTTCTATTAATTATAATAAAACATAGTCTTAAATGGTTTTAAATCATGTTTAAATCATCATGACCTGGGCATCATGATTATCATTTGCTCCAGATTTTTACAAGCACTATACACGCGTTTTATATATCATTAGTCACATCTACATTAGAATATGCCTCTATTGTTTTATAGTATATGTAGATTCTTAAGGTACATAAAGTTTAAGCACATCCACAGATCATATTATGATTACATTTTCATTTCAATATTGAAATATTTATATTTATATTTCAATATCATTTTAAATGTTATCTCAATGTTATAAGTAATAAATAGGAATTTAAATTTTATCAATATTTACATCTACCTATGTTTCAATATTGCGGGCTTTCGATATAGTCATTGCTCATTTATCTCTTATTTTATTTCAAATTGTTATTGAATATAAACATTGTATCACTTTATTAGAATTAATCATTCTATGTGCACCTTACAAGCTTATTAACAAGAAACCTATGTTTTATATATCTATATCCTTATATAGTTCGCATGTTAATTGTATTAATCATACACATGCGACTACTAATTTACGTAAGAATAATGTTAACTTCTTTTTTAATTTAGTATCAGGTTTTACGAAAAATCTATTGATAATTTTATTAATACCAGTACTTACAAGTAATTAGCACATTTACATAATTAATGTTTCACTGGTCCTAAACTATAATAGTATTTTCATCAATTTTGAAAACTACACTTGTGTGAAGGTACGTTGAATTAAAATTACATTACCATCTTATTCAGAAAATAGTAAATTACTCACTAATACACCTAATATGTTACTAATATTTCACAAATATTCATGTATTAAAGTAATCAAAATACATAGGAAATTATACTTCTCACATACAAGGAATAGTGTTCGATAAAACTAGGGAAATGTAAAACGTAAAGAGACCACTGACATTACCTCGTCGAAAATATTACGAGGAACCGAGTCGAAATTCCATATCTCATCGCCGGATCGAAGGGATTTGCAATTAAACGGTTCACGGGGGGAAACGTAATCGCGATTGTTTCTTGGTTCTTTTATTAGTCTGCAAAGCGGTCGGCAAAATTAATATCGCGGGTTTGTCCGGCCGCAAATCGCTGCGTACGTGACGCACAAAATAGAGGAGGCAATTAAATCGCAGCCCCGCAAATGTTTGCAGGGACGGGAAAGAGGTGTTGTCCAGATAACCTGCGGTCCTCCAATCCACGCCCGCATGTTACTGCGTTCTGTATTTACGAGAGTGCAATAGATAACCTTCGTGAACCTCCATGGGTGCGTACGAAATTAGTTCCCTCTTGTGTCCTGTACGATTCTACCCTTAAACGAAAGAATACCACTTATTGGTACAAGTTATGAGACAAAGAAACCATTTGCGTACCTTCTTAATATACGAGATGACTCTTATATTATTCACGATTTAGTCGAGGAAGATAATTTTCTATAAAAATCTTAATACAAAATGTGAAACATTTTAATAATGTATCCAAATCTGCAGCCGAAAACAATTATTTGTAGCTAATGCTACGATAGAAGCAAAACTACAGAAAATCAGACAATAATCAACAGTCAAAATTATATAGTTTCTTTTTTTATGGCAAAACTATACAGCGTACTCTACTCGCTTCAAGATACTTACCAACATAACAATAAAATCAATTACGTTAAACATTAAGTTAATTAGGGTATAAAACCAATCTCAATTAAATTCGGTCATTTCCCCCATGTGTATTAAAAGATGGAGATTGAAATTAAATTCATAAATAAATTTCACTAAATGTAAAAAATTTCTGCTAAATGGTACTATTTAACAATGACAACATTCGACGAAAACATGGCAGCTAAGCGAGAGTCTGTCTTCGAAGAGTCATGGTATAATAATTATATAATGAATACAACATTATCGTAACACTCGTGTTTTAATGAAGAACTGGTATAGACTCTAGTGAATCTTACTTTGTCTAATAAATTTCGTGTAATGTTCAATACAATATCAACTGCCGGTAGTAAAACGATTGTTTCATGTGTAATAATTAGATTGCGGATTTTTATCCAGAATGAAATTTTATAAATAATTTACGAAAACAAGAACAAAAATAGGAATTTCTTGTTTCCCTGAAGTATCTTGTTCAGTTAAGAACAAAATAGAAAAGTCGTTACATCGTGATAAAACTTTTGTCTTTTATTGTATTTCGCCGACCAATATAGGCTATAAAAACATAAAATCAGCAGTCTAGTAATAGCCCAATAGAGAAGGTGGTCTAAATATGTGCTACCACCTCTACTTCAGGACTTATTACGAAACCTGTTGAAGCCTTTTTAATGTTACACTTCAGTGTATCTAAAACATGTTTGCTTTATAATGTGGAGTCAAAGTAAACTTCCTTTGTTTTTGAGTGGTAGTTTCACAGTACACCCAATTCTGGTTTTACACAATAGGTAGGTTGCGGAAGGATTCGTGTAAAAAATATACTATATCTATGGAAAAATAGAAGATTGGTTTCAGAACTAAAAAATCAGCAAAAATTGTGCAATAAACCATATGAAAATTCATGTTAGAATCTTATCATGATTACACTTTTTATTTTATAATATAAAGATTGCACATGTATATAGAAATGTAATATATAAAGGAACTTATCATATTAAACGAAGGAAAGTACCCCTTGGTTATCGTCTTCTTGCTCCATTGGTGACATTTTTTCTGTGATTTTTTGAACAAAATTAGTACCAGTTTCCTATGGTACCGATGTTCGGTGGTTTTACGAACGAACTCAGTTATTAATCATCATGTACGTGTTTTGGCTGGACTATTATATGATTCTCTGTTAGAGGTTATTAATGACTCCAGATTATGTTTAAACTTCCCAGCTTCTTCCTCATTAGGATCATATTTGACAAAGTGCTTACTCATTTTACTGACCAAATTAACCCCTTGCACTACGCCGAATTTCACAATCAGCCGTGCCAGACTCGGGCGCCCGAGTGGTCCCGAAAAGAGTCGAAGCGGCGAAGCCTGAGTGTCGGAACTTTGAACACGATATCTTACGACTGACACCATTCATATAAAGAAAAGGAAAGAAGAGATAAGACCTCATTCAGGCGTTCCTGGTGGCCCGAGATTAAGACCACGAGCACGGCTCGTGATATTCATGTTTGGCCCGAAATGTCGATCACGAGCCTGACTCGTGATATCCACGTTTGCCGTGAAATTGAACAACGAGCCTGACTCGTGATATTCAAGTTTGGCCTAAAATTTTCATCACGAGTCAGACTCGTGAAAATAGTGCAAGGGGTTAAGACCTTCATTTAAGACTTTTCATCAAAATGTTTTTCTTAGAATTTCGGTTTATTGTGTTTGTTAACGTTGGCTGGAGAGGTTAACGAAATTACCGACACAGGTCGTGAGATAAACATAAAACGTACTTTAATATATAAAAGCGAAACGGTACAAAAGACGCGACATTGTGTGTGTACGCGTCGCGTATCAGAGAGAAACGTATAGTGGTGGCGCTCCGCGCGCACCCTATCGGATGCAAGGATGAGTCTTTCCCGGAAGGGCTCAGATTGTGAATTCTATCACTCTCCCTCAAGTTGAGCCTTCAGATGATTCATCCTTGAAAGACCAAGCCCGGCGCAGCACCTCATGTGACTCGGTCCAGGCAAGCCCTTCGTAAGAGCATCCGCAATCATTTGCTCCGAAGGTAAGTAGGTCAACTTGACCGGATGACTCTTCAACACCTGGCGCACAAAGTGATGCCTCACATCAATGTGCTTGGATCTCGAATGAAACACCGGGTTCTCCGCCAGTTTCCCAGCTCCCTGATTGTCATTGAAGATGACTGTATCAATGAGTTCCGTGCAACCCAGATCACGCAGGAAACCGATGAGGTGTATAACCTCCTCGGTAGCATCAGTGATGGCCATATATTCAGCTTCGGTCGACGAGAGCGCGACAGTACGCTGCTTCCGGGATTCCCAGGAAACGGCGGCCCCGCTGAGGATGAACGCGGACCCCGTATATGATCGCCGGTCGACGACGCAACTAGCCCAGTAGGCGTCGACATAGCCCCTCAGTGACTCCCCGTCTCCGGTGAATCTGAGTCCGAAGTCCGTGGTGCCTCTGAGATATCGGAGCACGTGCTTCGACGCCACCCAGTGCTCTCGTTTGGGATTGCTGTTAAATTGACTCAGTGCGCTGACCGAGTGAGCGATGTCCGGCCGCGTTCACATTGCAGCATACATAAGCGCCCCAATCAACTCCTAGAAGGGAAATTTCTCCTCAGCGCTATCGCCATCGGAATCCAGGGACAGCTTGACGCCCGAGACAATGGAGTACTGACGGGTCTGCACTGGTCCATTCCAAATCTCGACAGCACGTCCCTGACATAACTCGCCTGAGACAGGACTATACTCTCCCCGTCCCGAAGAATCTCCATGCCCAAGCAGTATCGGGCCTCACCAAGGTCTTTGACCTTGAATGCAGAGGACAGCCCTCGCTTGATCAGACTCTCCCTCTTTCGGTCCCTGAAACAATCAAAATGTCGTCGACATACGCGAGAACAAAGGTTGATTTGTTTGCGTCGACATAAACGCAAGAGTCTGCGTTAGTTGGAGTAAGACCTGCGCCTCGCAAAACGGCGTCGAGCTCGGCATGCCACTGGCGGCCCGCCTTACGTAAATCCGTACAGGGCCTTGCTCAGCCTGCACACCTTCGCCCCTCCGTCCATCTTCCCCAGCATTTTACGGGTTCGCTCTGCAAGCTCCGGGTAGACATCGTCCGAAGTCATTCTCTGAAGCATCTCGGCCAGCAACTCGGGCTGCTCCATGAAAACCTCGGTATCCATCCTCCCGTTCAAGTAAGCAGTCTCAATGTCCAGTTGCGATATGCGCAAACTGAACTTGGCGGCTAATGCCACCAACAACCTCAGGGATCCAAGACGGGCGACTGGAGCAAAAGTCTCGAAGAAGTCGACACCGGGTCGCTGCGAAAACCCCTTTGCCACGACGCGCGCCTTTCTTCGCTGCAGGTGTCCATCGGGCCCGTATTTGTTTCGGAGCACTGTACGACACCCAACGATTCTCCCGTTCGTCGGTCTGTCCACGAGGTCGAAAGTATGATTTAAGATGAGACCTTTGATCTCAGAGCAGATGGCGTCCTTCCACTCGTCTTTGTCTGGTCCGGAGATGGCCTGCCGAAAAGGAATCTCATAGACATTCATCGCCAGCTCGGCACTTTCCCAGCCCGAAGGTTCTTCGTCGCTCGATTTTTCGCTCGACTCGCCGCTCTCCCGGTGGACGCTCTCCTCCGGAACGTCTCTTGCTGCGATAATGTTGAATTGTTTGGCAGGACGCCCCCGCCTACCGGTCCTGACTTTACGTGGTCTGCCTGGTCCTCGTCTACCCTGGTCACCTGTTTCCTGTGGATTTCCCACGGACGCACACGGTGACACGATATTCGGAGCGGATCTAACGTCATCTTGGCCAGGGCCGCAAACGAACTCCCGTTCACGCGTCGTCGTGGGGTCCTCTTGAACGGCTCCAGGCGGAAAGTTTTCCGAAAATCGCACGTCGCGCGTCACGCGGACCCTTCCGTCGAGTGGGGTCCAAATTCGGTACGCCTTCGCGTTGACGGAGTACCCGACGAATACGCCCTCAATGCTCCGTGCTTGTAGCTTGTCCTTGCCGGGAGACTTGTCCAGGCATTGCACTTTAACGCCGAATTTTTGAAGATGAGTGACATCGGGGCGTTTTCCGATCCACAACTCATACGGTGTCCTGGTATCCAGTATTTTGGTGATGCATCTGTTTCTGACATGATTTGCCGCAACGACCGCTTCGCCCCAGAACGATCGCGATAATCCGGATTCAGCGAGCATGGATCGTGCCATTTCGATGAGGGTCGTGCGGTCAACCGGCGTCGTATCCCTGATTCCTTCAGGATGCGATCCAATGCGGCATTGCAGAACTCGTTCCCGTTGTCGGACTGAAGCGCTTTAATTTTGGCCCCGGTTTGCGTTTCCACTAGATTTTTGTACTCTACGAACCTGGATGTGACTTCTGATTTCTCTCGAAGGAGGTAGATCTCCGTCCAGCGGCTATAGTCGTCCGTGAATGTCAGCATGTATCGGGCACCTCCCTGAGTTCGCGTTCGCATCGGGCCGCAGACATCCGTGTGCACGACTTCCAACAACGAGGCTGACCGTTTTCCGTCCTTCGGAAACGGAGCAGTCGTGAGTTTTCCGATCGCACAGGCGTCGCAAGAGAGGGGGCCGGCGTTGATCCCGAAGTTGAGACCCATGACAGATTGATTCCGCATCATCGACACCATGTCCCTCCAATTCAGATGTCCTAGCCGCCGATGCCACTCGTCCGCTTCTCTGTTTTCGTTTTGAACGACGCACGCCGCATTGAGTCCCTCACGCACAAAAAATAGATCGTCTTCACGATCGGCCACAAACTTTACGTTTCCGCACTGGTCCTTTACATATACGCGTTTTTGTGTAAACAAGACGGAGTGTTGTTTGTCCACGATCTTAGCGACCGATATTAAATTCGTACGTAAACTCGGCACATGGAGAGTATTTTGGAGCACTATCGGCTTGTCTTGGTTTCCGTTCGAAGTTATTATACGAACATCACCTTTTGCCGAAACACGCGCGGTCGTTTCACTGGCCAATCTCACCTCACTGTTCACCTCACATTTATTTTTAAGGGAATGCGAGTCTTTGCACAGGTGCGAAGTGCAACCACTGTCGAGGCACCGCCTCAGATTGGCAACTTCACGACGCGGAAACTCGTTCGAAAGGTTAGCGGCGTCATTCGCGAAAAATAGGTCATTTATGGTATTCGCGCTTTGACCGCCCGTTCTTTTCCTTTTAAAACACTTAGCAGCCTTATGCCCCATCTTTTCGCAGAAATCGCATTTTATGTCTTTCCGCCGGTCCACAGTAGCACTGTCCTTGTTGCTTTGACAGATCCGGTCGTTCCGTGCATCGCCGCTTGAAGGCGCTCTCGTACCGAGGTGTCGCTGCTTCGCGAACATGACGCCGGCGGCGTTCTCGTCGTTTTGGTGCTCTCTGGCGAAACTTTCTTCTATGATATTTCCCATCAATTTTTCGACGTTCGGCAAAGCGTCGTGAGATTTGATGGCACAACAGAAATTGTCATAACCGTCAGCAGATCTCACCGTTAATGTCGATATCCATTTGCTGCAACTTGTCGACGATATCCATGAATCGTGATAGGTAGTCCCTTACGTCGTCACCCTCGTGCATTCTTTGCGATAGCAGCTGTTCCAACAGTGTCGCTTTTCGCGTTGGGCCCTGCGATGCGTAGATGGATTCCAGCTTCGCCCATATATCTCGCGACTTTACGCAATTGCGGATGGGCTTGAGTTGCGATGAGCTCATTGCGAGGACGAGATCCGATTTGGCCATTCGATCCTCTTCCATCCATGAGTTGTCCGCATACTTCGGGTTTGGGTATGTCTCCTGAGACGTTTGCCCATGTCCCATTTTTGCTTAATAGAGCCTCTACCTGAATCCTCCATGTGTCGTAATTATCCTTGGATAAAAGTTCGATCCCCATCGGGTTATATGCGTTCCCTTGAGCCATCGTGAAAGCACTCGCGCACGTGTTCGTTTTCGACGACGGTAATGGCGTGTAGTCAGGGTTATGTCACCAACCGACGCGTTCGCGATTTTCGTACGCGATCGATAATACTCGTCGATTCTACGTTCCTGGGCCCATAACCTGTTAACGTTGGCTGGAGAGGTTAACGAAATTACCGACACCGGTCGTGAGATAAACATAAAACGTACTTTAATATATAAAAGCGAAACGGTACAAAAGACGCGACATTGTGTGTGTACGCGTCGCGTATCAGAGAGAAACGTATAGTGGTGGCGCTCCGCGCGCACCCTAGCGGATGCAAGGATGAATCTTTCCCGGAAGGGCTCAGATTGTGAATTCTATCAATGTTAAATGAAAATACATCGTATAAACAGAGAAGGAAATTTGTTTCTAATCGGTGTTAAATGAAAATCGTGTACAAAGAGTTTGTGTAAAATCAGAATTGAGTGTATTCCCGCTATAATGAAGCACCTAACATGGCGCTATACTTTTAACTTGCCCATATTTAGACCCTAGTCGGTATTTGGACTACCTCCTCTAATAATGCTTAAACAGAAAATACAGATGCTTAAATAGTACAGACAGATTTCGTTTCTGGAAGACGTACTGTTATGGAGATATTGTTCTGCCTAAATATGTTTACCAACAAATTACTTCTAGCCGCAGACGAGAAGGTAATGCCTAACGTCCAAAAGCTTTATTCCACATAATAAGGTGAAATCACAAAGACAGCCCTGGTTGGGGGGTTCAAAGTCAGTTTCTTCCGGACGTCTCGAGGCTCGTAAGGAAACAACGAAGGCAGCGAAATTTCGTGGCGCGTACTACGCGCTATTAGCGAGTAAATATTTATGAGAGGTTAACAATTGTTTCCGCGGAAGCTTGTGAAGATCTTAAACGTTGCAACAGAAATTGTTCTCGGAACACGACTGCTTTTCATCCAAATTCGTCCTTGTGACTTATGAAATAACAGAAAATACGGTAAATCTTCAATAAGTGGTCCAAGTATCTTCGGCACTGACAAGGAGAGGTCACCAGATGTAATAGTGACTTTTTAATGAGATTTAGCACAGCGACAGAGATGGGAATTCTGAAGCCAATGATATTTGTTTCAGCCGCGCGTGGCCCTTAGTTTATGAAATATTTAATATTCAGTGTAGAGGAGTCTTTGAACACTCATCGAGGATTTACTGTAGATGCATGTGTATGTTTCACTGAAAACTCAAGAACAATTGTTTGATTGAACTGACATGTCTAAATGAGTGTTTATGCTTTCGCTTTGCTTAAGTTCGTACGTTACGTTGCGGATATTTGAAAAGTTTTTATTTTGTCCCAGTTAACTAGTACACAAGGTGAGCCAGATGAATCATGCCAGCGGACACTATTCACAAGAGTATTCGAACGCTTACGTCCCAAAATATTAATAAATGAAATACGCACAGTGAACTGTAATTTCGGAAATAATACTATAACAAATGTAAGACACGAGTCTTGAGAATGTTTCAGTAAATTTAGTGTGAACATACCTTCTATGGGGGACACAAAAGCATTCGACGCATGAATTATTTGTGTATCAGTTTATACCAGTACTTATAATTAGTGAAACACCTTCTGCATCAATTAGATATCATACTCGATGTTCCATGCTATGTATGTATGTACAAGCATGTCTCTGATAATTTTGTCCATGGAATTCCACATTTTCTGAAGACTCGTATCTTACATTTGTTGTAGTATTATTTCGAAAATTTGAGTCCATCGAACGTTTTAGTACTTAATAGTTGAGGACGCAAGCAATACTTTGTATTTAAGTGACGTGGACTTTGGAATTTAGTGACCAGATTAGCGTTTAATTCTTAAGGTTTATTACTTTGGATTTTCTTCGAAATTACTCACCATAAGTAATTCTTGTGCTTTATAGTTATTACTTTGATCCAGATACCACATTTACATTGGTAAACCATAAAATATTTGTTAACTGTCTATAGTCCCCCTAATAGTCTAGCGTGATTTTGAAGTCACGTACCGATATATCGATATTTTTTGGTCTAATTTAAATTTTTCCGCTATGTGATGTACACATCGTGTTTCTAACCTCTTTTTGGTTACTGATAAGATTCTTTGTAACGATTATCAATTCTAGCTTGAGATGTCGGAGTAATAGTGAAATCCTTAACAATTGTAAATTCATTGTTACTTTGTACTTCGAGATTGATTGTTGCATTCACGTTACATAAATTTTTGTACTCACGAAAAACATGTGGGATATAAAGGGTTAGAATTAGGAAGTCAATATTAATATTCGTAAGATTTCTTTGTTTATTACATGAAATTACCAATGAAGCACCGTATATTGAAAAATGGAAGTTTAGTTTTCTATAATTACATACATCGATCGGATTCGGTAACTTCATTATACAGTGAAGTGCATAGTTTGCTATCATTTTATTGGTTAGCGGTCCGTTCTAGTCTTGCCTGCGGCGAATGAGGAGAGTAATGATATAGCGAGAGGGAACGCACGTGAACGTACACTGATCTATCCGACCACATGGACGTGTTATTTCATGTGATGAGAACTGTGATGTAATTTTAAAGCGGTCAACATAATTTTTGTAAATGTTTTAGTCAACGTTTCTTAAATGTTCGAAATAATTATTCTTATTTACTTCAATATACAAATATTTATGGTAGACTTTGTTTTCAACTACTTTGATTTATACGAGAAGATACGTGTACACTGATTAATATAAATTTGATGATCACAAATTATATAGGGTGCAGTCGAAAGGATGGTATAAACAGGCAGGAAGTGATTCCTCATGCAAAAATCAATCAAAACTGCAGAATAAAATGTTTCCATCAGAGGTTTAATTTTCGAGAACATCGATTCTGAAAAGCCATGTAAAATACGTGCACACATGCTGGGAATCAGTAGAAACGAAATGCAATGGATATATGCGTTAGGCAAGTCGTATCTAACTGCACGAATTTCCAGCAGATTTTGAAATTTGATTATCTCAGGCACGAAGCTTTAAATGAAGATATCTTATTGTACAAATTTTATTTATTTTTGTATAAGGATTTGCTTTATGCCAGCAACAATACAGTTGCTAAAAGTTATGAATTATAATCTTCGTTTAATTTTCCAAGATAACATATACTTTTACGATGCACGTAAATATAAAAAATACTGCTGTTGTGTATTATATAATATTACTATTATACTTCATGATTGCAATGTGTACTTGAATTAATCGAACTTGTTAGCGAGATTGGAGTCTATCCCTACAATAGTAGTAACTAATGAATAGACAAAATCGTGTGAGCTATATGAAAGCTAAATCTTGTTTTTTTATTAATAATCAGTATTCTAATATAATAGTTTCTGTTATTCAAAATATTGTTATTGCTCATATTATTTCTCTGCGAAGAACCTACAGCAGAATATCATTTTATTCTTAATACGTTGATTATCATAGTAGTCACGAGTAACCGGCGTCAATAAATTACACAAGGAAACATTAAACTTCGAAAGAGGAATATTTAACATCTCGTAAATAAATGGTAGTAGAGTAATAATAAAAGTAGCGAGTATTCAAGTCAACGCGTAAACACTGACATTGTTATATAACAAAAATCTGAACAAATGTATCTTATCATGATACTGTACCAAGAAGTAGAAACTGTGGCATTCAACGTGTTAATTGAATGAACACTACTTGGAATTATTTCCAGACTATTTTGGAATTTTATATCAACCACAATTATACCAATTTTATACAAACATTAATGTTACATATGTTATGTGAAAGATTTATCGGGTCGTTTGATTTAATCAGGAAATTAAGAATTGGAGTAGATTTTCGTATGTGTGTATGAGTGTGTTCCTCTTCTAACTCCTCTTCTACTGTGCCCACTTCTTTCGGCGTCCCAATTTTTCGTGGCAAGCTGAAGTTTTCGAGAGTTTTAATGACAAAATATCGGGAAACTCCAGGTGAATTGGATACTTGATTGCTTCAATCGAACGATTGAGAGTGTCGAAGAACATTCTTAGTAGAATTGTGGTACCATAACATGTTACGCTAATTACTAATTTGCTGTGTATTTCTAAATTCTTTCTTAGTTATGTTCTTTATCAGTAAAAACATTTTATATGTTTTATTGACCATTACTACAATTCAGCTAAGCTTCCCTGTTACACCATATTCTTATGTTTGTGATTATTATTAGGTTTGTGAGGATTAAATGATCGTTCGATCATGTTAAAGTGACTGCGATCCGTACTATAATTGTGCAAAGACAGTTGGTCCACGCAACTTGCACACCTTAAATAACTTTTAAAGGAAGCATTGTATGAAAAAATTGTTTAAACAGAAGTTGCATGGTTCGGAGGGACATGTAATTTTTTGTGTAGGTGGAGGCGCATCGAAGATTTCAAGGTCAACTTCATCATTTTAAATGGAATGCTATACTTTCTTCTGCTAAATATCTGAACCTAATAATTAACGAATAATTACACCTCGTTTTTTGAAAATGTGCTGTGCGTAATATCAAGTTGGAGATTCAGTATCAGCAAAGAATTACGTGAGACCGCGGAGTTTACGTGACAATGTTTATCAACACTACAGATTTTGCACGATCGCAATCGCCTATTCTGTCTGTGTTTCAGTATTAAAGTTATCGTCAGTGTTTCTACGTGATTACCTCAGTAAGATACAAGGAAAAATAAAATTTAATAATAGTAAAAAATTGGGTATGCTTTTAGTTTATGGTGAGTACCGTAAAAATGCAACAAGAGCTAACAGCTATGTATACCGAAATTTATCTTGAACGAAATCAGCCATGTCGATGGATATTCGAGAGAGTTTGTAAATTGCTTCGAGAAGTCGGATGTTTTAATATTACTAAACGTAACGAAATCTTTGGTGCTATTGAATCTCTAACTAGATATTATGCACAGTACGTTTTTAAGAAACCAGGTGAAAATGTTTATTAATTATTAAGTTGAGAGCTAATGAAGGTCAATACTTTTTTACTAAGAACGTAATACTCTTCGACATTTTGGCATAAAAACAAAAAAATTATATGCACTATATAATGTATCCTTCCAAGCCATGCAACTTTTGTGTAAAAAATGTTTTTATACCATATATATACTTTAGAAGTTAATTAAGGTGTGCAGGTTTCATGGACTACCCTGTCTAGAATTTCGTAGAATTAATCCTATAGAGAAATGAAGATTGATGTTTCTAGAATTAAATTAATTTGTAGTGAACAGCATTTTGATCCATCTGTGCAAATTATACAAAATTATAGCATTACAAATATAAATCGTGATGGGTCATTTATGTCCTATCAACTAAATACATTAGTGTAGTAAAAATTGTCAATGTTATTTTAGTAGCCTCAACATTAAATCATAAATATGTTCTGAAGAGTTTTAACGCAAAATTACTAGAAGTTCAGTATGCTTTCAAAATCTTTATTAAAATTCCATTTTATATATTCCGCTATATAATATTCTATTGTATATTCAATTTTTCTCAGTTTAAAAAACAATTATAAACTAAACCACATTTTATATCATAAATACATTTTGTATAAGAAAATAGGATATATTTTGTCCCCTCATTTACTCATTAGCATATTTAATCTCTTTTCATACATTATACGTACATTAATATTAATGTAACATAACTTAAAGTACATGTTGCGGACAGATATCAGCTCCTCGCGCAATCGTGTAAGAGATTCGACAAATTTCCAAAGTAATTTCACCCTATAAGAGAGTCAAGGGAAGTCATAAAGCTCCCCTTTGCATTTGGAAGAGTACCAAAGCGGTTTCAAACGGTAGTATTACTGAAAAGACGAAAAGGGATTTCATGCATCAACAATACTATAATAATAACAACACGTTACTCTAATGCGTTTCAAGGCACTTCCACGCAAATTCCTTTCTATCGAAGTTTCTTCGCGAACAAAGGTACCGAATGCCTCCTTTTACTTATTAAAGAAGAAAAACGAGGAAGCAGGAAAATCGCATACGCAAGTTATGACGATAATTAGACGGTAGGCAACAAAGAGGAGAACAAGTCAGGTGAAGATCAGAGGAGCGTAAGAAGCTTGTCAGAATGCCGAAATGCCGTGTACTTTACTCGAGAAAGCTTCTGAAAGGGCCTCAAAATCTAGAAGCCCCCCCTCCCCGAGGAGTGAGGCTAAGAAGACTATTGTGGAAGTCGCTCGTCGACATGTGTACTCGCGCCTTTACGTAGCCCGTGGAGTCAACCCCCTAGCCGTTTCTGAGCCTTTCTTTAAAAAAAATCCTTTTCGCTGAAGACCATCCGACAGACTCTCGAGAAGCGCTGGCCTCGTGCAAAGTTGCCTCGTTAAACCACCCCAGCTGCTTGAAGCTACTGTTCACGTTCAGGTAAATTTTTGATTGGGTAAGTGACTTACGATCGGAAATTTTGTTATTTGGCGACAAGACTTTTGAACAGGAAACTGATTGTGGGTATGTCCGCGGCATGTGGTTTCTTGTACAGTGAAATATAGTACGATACAGGATAGGCTAAACAAATCGATGTTAAGATGTGGCTGCTATTTAATGTAATATAGTTAATATATTAATAATTAATGTGAAAACTTGGTACACATAATATATCAGGTGTACCAATAAGTAATCCACTACTTTTTAAAATCATGACACGATATATTTTAAATTAACAGTAGTGTTGAGAAATCGTTATGAATATAAATGAAACAGTAGAAAGCCTTGACTTTCATAGAAACGAATATTGAGACAGTGGATTATTGATTGGTGTACCCAATAGTTTAGTGTAATATTTTCTGTACAATACAGCTGTTTGCAAGTAATATTAAAAGTGACTAGTAATCCAAAGAATTAAGTAGAAGTAATACAAAGTTTCATAGAAGTGATTACTTTATGATCCGAAAATTCCTTTATCTAAACACTTATGTCTCTATTAATTCGGACACGAGAGACTCTACTATACTAAATAAATTGACACAGTAGCCAACCATATTCAAGAGCACGAAGGTATATCTGACGAGTTTATGGGTCCCATTATTGTCAGGATAAATCGCCACATGAAAAAATGTTATTCCACACTTTGGATATATTTTTACGTGTGGAATAACTTTATCTTCGATTGTTCCACAATATCACGGTTCACTCGCTATAAACGACAACGGTAACAAATTGTATGGCTTGCCCCCGAATAAAAACTTCGAAGCAATAACACAATAAAACGATACGGGAGCAATACAAAACCAGACGCAAATATGTTTTTTTTTTTCGTGGAAGCCATCGCGACACGGAAAACCGTAACCGATACATCGACACAGTGAAATATTTATCGTTTCCGAAACCGTGGGAACGTTCATTGAAATGAACAACAGCGACGTGAACGTGTACTACTACCATCAGTGGTGGGTGGGTGCACTTTTCAAGTTTTCATCATTTTCGTTGGAAACGGAGGAGGGGCTTCAGTCGAGAAAATTTATCGACGTAACAGGATAGGTGCTGGGGACGGAGTAGCTGACAGGTCAGCGGGGTTCATCGAATTCTTCTTGGAGCACCTACACAGCTCGCGATACTATTTCGTCTTTACCGATGAATAAATTTCCGGTGCGAATGGCTCAAACATGCTCTCGGTAAAGTACTACCGTTTGCCACTGCGGCTGGACTATGCGAGCGAGCCGGGGACGAGGGTACCCGCCAGAAAAGGGTCGTGGGGGATAGTTACCACGCCTCTTCCGCGTATTCGTAACCACGTCTGGCGGTTTCCTTAAACAAACCGAAAGTGTGCTGGATGCTCTTTGTGCGATGCGCTGGCCTTCCCTTGATTTCATCCACTCCGAAATGCTAATTACCCCGATCAGGGCTCTTAACACACTTTCAAGCGAAAAGTCTTCGTAATTGAATCTTCAATGGTGTCATGTTTCCAAGAAATTACTAAAAGCTTAGTCTATATGTGCAAAACATTCTAATGTACAGTGATTGCCAAAACTTTCCGAACAGACTAGTTTCACCATATCTTTGTTATAACTCTTATCAGGCCCGTATTTGTGCGAAATCAGAGAACAGATTATTTTTATGCAAAAAAACGTTTAATATCACCAAATTTGAAGATGTAGTGTATCCTCAATATGGGTAAGGTCAATATCCCTATTTAACATCACGTCCCCATTTTTGCTCAGTACGTATAGTTTTTATTTAATGTAAACAGTTAAATAATAAATTAGTTATACAAAAAAATTATTTAAATTAGTTCAGTATTTCCGCACAAAATGCTACAGCCTGCTGTTTAATAGATGGCATAATTATAATAGAAATAAATTTAATAAGTGTGCCCGTTGTAAAGAAACGTTATTTGACCAGTTCCGTTGCGATCGTGAGTTACACATGGACTCTGTGTTTTTACTAAAAAAAAAATTACGGTATTTTTAATATTGTTCGCCAAAGTTTGGTTTCGGCACTGCCATTTTTGCTGAGCAGAAATGCGAGCATTTTCATTTTCCCTGGGCAAAAATAGGGATATTTTATACTTTATATTAAATTAACCATTATTAAGTTAAAATGTTTTTAAAAATACTTTTATTTAAATTTAATTGTAAACGGAGGTTTAAATTTTATATCTAACAAGTTTTTTTGTCGATTGTTGCATAAATAAATAATAAAAATCAATTTCTGCACTAACGGAACTCTTACATGATTAGAAATAGGGACATTGACCTTATATCAAGAGTTTAGTAGCATTGTATATTTTTAAAAAGATGTGTTGAATTACGGTTAGGATGGAAACTTGTGTCAGCCATTATATTTTATAGTATTTCACTGAAAATTAATTGCGGTTGCGAATCATTATTGTAGTCACAATTGTTTCATGATATGGGCTGTTAACAATATAATGTTGAACTCCAAAAATACTGAAACAAGTGAATTAAAAGATAGTTTTTAGTTCTTTATGCAAAGAACAGTCAAAAATATATTTGGTTGAACGGAATGTTTTTGCATTCTTTACAGGGTGTCACCATAACATTCTGTTATATAAGTTACTAATTCTTTTGTTTTCAAAAAAAGTGTAATTATTGAAAAGAAACGGTACTTTTCACTAAGTACTTTCTCCACAATCACAGTTTAAGCATCTCGGTTCTTCTCTTATAAAATCATCCAAAAATGTTAAATAGTAAAATGTATATTCGTCACAAGCTGCTTTGTGAGTTTCGGAAATTACTAGTGATTGGCACTGCAATCGTGTAAACAATAAAAAAAACGTGTGCGTATTGTATGAACAAGGTATCAGTAGAGTGCGAAGGTATCTAATGTAATTTCAGACACTTTGATTAGGAGATTCCAGTGTAAATGCTGCACTACGTTTCTGACAGCCAAACACAATAGATGCAGTTCATTTAACCCCTCAATGCCGGCGGTCGCGTAGCAAAAAACTATATTCTTGTTGTGCTGGGTAGGGTACGCAGGAGGAATCTTTCTAACAGATGGAAATTAGTATTGCTACAATTTTATATTTTAATATCATTGTTTATTAATGTGTTTACATGATATATAACATGCGATACAAATGCGAAATGAAATTCGCATACTTAAAAAAATGCAATAAAATATGAAAAATAGTGAATTAAAACTGTGGAAAAGTGGATTGTAGAGAGAGTTTCTTAGATTACTCTATTTTACCTTACAGAATATACGAAATTCCTATTAAAATCGACAAGCAAGCGACTTTATACGCAACAATGAATGAACTTGAAATGATTTATTGAATATCAAATAACGAATTTGAACATTTGTCATGTATTTCTAACTGTAAGTGACTGATACGTCTGGCTCTTACTTGTCATTTCTACTTGCAAGGAAAGTGGAAGGTATAGTGTAATATCTTTATCCCATTAGTTCGGCTATTTTGTATCTATTAATTGATGTTAATTCATCAATCATAATACATAACAGTATAGCATTGACAAACTTTACAAATCTAATACAAATAGAAATAAACAGTGATAGAATGTTACATTAGCCAAGTTATGCTTTATCCTGTTCATATACAATGTATTTTTCAAAAGAACATTTGTGTTGTTAACAACCAAATCTCATATGCAAACATTATATTCTATATTCGATACACTTTTACGTAAGAATCAACATTTATATAATTGAACGACGGTTCCAATTATTCTCATACATATACAGGGTGGCGCATATAAAACCGGTCCCAAACGTAAAATAAATTTCAAACCCTACAATCTTCATTTCTATTTTACGAAAAAAATGTATTATTCTCTATGTTAATATTCGTAAAAATATAAATTCTCAAACACATCTAGAAGTGTCAGGCCTATTTTTTTGTTTCATATGTTACGAAATCGTCACATTCGTCCTTAGATTAACTCCATAAACATTCTACTTTCTATATTATATACGTTATAATAACCAAACATTACGAAAACATCGCGCTCGGCGTTACAGGGTTAAAGATGCGTTTCGTATTTCCACATGTTGTACACGCATATACATACATATAGAGTGTTCATCATACCTAACAATCACCACGTTTTTTCGAACATTTCAAATAACCTGCCGGAAAATTTTATCAAGAAAAGTTAGTTAGTACTCAATCAGCAACAAATTGGAATATTAAAAATTGCCAAAAACTGTTTTTTCAATGAAAAATCAAAGTCACCTTTATTTTTTTAAACGACAAAATGTCATTTTTTGTGTCGGGTAATATGGGTGGCATCAAGAGAAATTCACTAATATAATACGGAGTTATTTTTCTTGAACAATCTGCTGAAAAAGTCATTCTCAATTCTAATAAGATTCTTCATTAACGCGTGAGCATATTTATTAGGTGTTCCATGATAATACGATTACGCACCATGAACGAGAGTTCGAATTTACGACAAGTCTGTTGCCTGTTTACATTCAGTTACGAAATATAATTGAATCGTGCTCACTTATTTCTCTTTAGGAATGATTTTCTAAGCAAATTGTTAAAAAAAATGCAATTTTCTATGACATCGCTAATTTGTGTCATCTACAATACCGAATAGAAAAAATGATACTGTGTGCTTTAAAAAAATGAAGGTAACCCTAATTTTTTCATTAAAGAGAAAGTTTTTTTTCGTTGCTGTTTGTTGATAACATTTTATCTTCAGATTATCCTAAGTATCCGAAACATCATGGCGATCGTTACGATGTACGATAAGATTGTATAAGCGGAGTCCTGATAAACGTGTAAACTATTAAATTTAATGCCTTCTTGACCATTTGATATTTTATTTAGAATACGAATCACAATTATGAAATACTTCCTGGTATCATCTGTCGATACACAATTTTCATGTATATTACAGTATTCATACCGTGTGGCCGTGGTCACCTGTAACCCACGCGGCCTGGAGAACAAATTACATACAACTGGTTCGGCTCGGAACTTATTAAGTTAAAGATACCGTTCATTTACCGCACCAAGTGTAACTCAAATATACAGGATGTCCTGTGATTCCTAGGGTGATTTGAAACAACTTTTTCCTCAGCGAAAAAGTTCTCCGACGCTTTGTTAACGAGATATTAATGAAAAACTCCTGATCAATCAGAGCGCATGTCTGCCGGCCGAGTTTCCGCGGTAGCGTTGGCTACGCTCTGCGCTTGTACTACGAACAAGCAAGTCGGCAGGCAATGGAACGGAACTGCGTAGAATACCAAATGAAAAATTAGCGAACGAAAAGGAAAAGTTCGATATCATTTGTTACGTCTTCTTCATCTGCTATTCTACACAGTTTCCTTCGATTTATGCCGACTTGCTTGTTCGTGATACAAGCACAGCGCGTAGCCAACGCTACCGCCGGAGCTCAGCCGGCAGACTCGCGGTCTGATTGGTCGGTGTTTTTCGTTAATATCTCGTTAATAAAGCGTCAGAGAACTTTTTCGCCGGGGAAAAAGTTGTTTTAAATCACCCCAGGAATCGCCCCTTTCAAGGACTTACACCTACTTTGGAACATCCTGTACAATATATTACTACCAAATAAAACTATAAAATTGAGTCCTTGTCGGATCGTTATAGAGTGTAGACGTGTTTACCTCGCGCTCCGTATATCCTACGTTATTCGATTGATTGATTACCAACATCGTCTGGGCCAAGGCCCATACCAAAAGCCGCTTCTTGCGAGTGCACCTATAAACTGAAATGGCCTCCATTAAAGGAAGCCAGCTGTCGACGACTGAAATTCCGACCTTTGTATCAAGGAAAATATCAAACCCTACGTATGCTGCTGCCGTCCAAACTTGCCCAGAACTAAACCTTTCCGATCCCCCTTCCCCGTAGGAGATATTGTACAGTCAATTAATGTGATCTTATCCTCAAGAACAAGCAACAACAGAATATGCATATACCTGTCAAGTAAGGAACTAGTCAACACGAGCACCGATAAACACGAATTTTTACAAATAGGTGAGAAAAAAGTTTATATAAGACCGTTAGTATCAAAAAACAAAAGAGTAGTTCTTTCAAATGTTCCAACTAACATACCGAGTTATGTTCTTGAAGACATACTAGAACAATTAAATATAAAACGCGCTTCTCCAATTACAACCTTAAAAGCTACTATTACAAAAGAGGGATATAGCCACGTAACCAGCTTTAGAAGACAGGTGTATATAAAACCCGAAGACGTTAAAAAACTGCCGGAAGCCTTCAAAATCTATTTTGATGAAACCAATTACTTTATCTACACCAGTACCGATTCGCTCAAATGTTTCCTATGCAAAGCCGAAGGCCACGTAGCCAAAAATTGCACAAGCGGAATCGAGCAAAACAAGAATTCAAATTTGACACTACCGCAGACTACACCCGAAATTGATAATACTTACCTCTCATTAGGTTCAATCCTAGATGATAATCGTCATACACAAAAAAGTACTGTCAGTGCAATAGAAAACCTAGAGCAAACAACTTCCAGTCCAATCAAGACACATTATTCCGGACTCAAACGTACACACTCAGAAATCAGTTCATTAGCATCGCAAGCTTCGCTCGATGTCAAAACTCAGGATCCAAAACCCGCAGAATTCAAACGCCCACCAAAAAACACGACTCAAAACAAACTCTTGACGAACTGTTAAGTCCATTAAAAAATAAATTAGAAGAGCCAAATAAATTCCTAAATTTTTTACAGTTCAAGAGCTTACTAGAGAACCTCCATGGATCAGTTAATACAACCGACATTGTCTCACAATACACGTCGAACACACAAGCTCTCGTAACACTAATGCAAAACGATTTATATCCCCTCCTCACTAGTCGTAGCATGAAGAAACGCTTCACAATTATCATTAAGAAACTCTCCTCTCCAGTCAACACTTCACCTGAAAATACTATCGAATCTGTAGATGAAGACTCATCCACACAAGACGAATTTTATTAAAAATAAAAATATATATAATTATGAATACAAATAACAACAACAACGACATCATCATACAGTGGAATATAAACGGCCTAAATAAACATTACGAATTCCTTAAAAAGTTAATTTATGACTATAACCCAATCATGATATGTATTCAGGAAACGGATTTCAAAAACAATAGCTACACCAGCATAAAAAATTACAAACTGTTTTATACAAACAGAGACACCAGTCCAATAGCTAGCGGGGAGTAGCAATATATGTAAAAGAAGACATAGAATGCAAAGAAATAAACATCACAACTGAATTAGAAGTTACAGCCATATCAGTCAAATTACCCACAAAGTGCTTTTGTATATGCAATCTATACCTCCCAAATAGTAATCCCATCACAAAAGAGCACATAGATAATCTAATTTCACAGTTACCCCAGCCGCTGTTAATAGTCGGAGATTTTAACAGCCACCATACACTTTGGGGCTCGACTAGAATCGATGCTCGAGGCAAAATTATCGAAAAAATTATTACTGAACAAAATCTAGTACTTCTAAACTCTAATGAACCTACACACTTCAACATCTCTTCTGGTACCCTAAGCTCATTTGATTTGTCCATATGCTCACCATACTTAGCCGAAGTCCTTTCATGGAAAACGTCGACCGACTTGTATGACAGTGACCATTACCCGATTACTATAACAATAGAATCCAACAATAACCCAGAAGAAATCTTTATACCAAGATGGAAATTCAAAAAAGCTAACTGGAAAGAATTCCAAGAATACATAGAAACAAATAGTAATACTCTCTCAAACCCCAGCTGTTACACAAATAACGAACTAGACAACATACTTGAAAACTTCGAAAACCTCATAATAAATGCAGCAACCAAAAGCGTTCCAACAAAACTACGGGAAAATTCGGAAAGAAAAATTTACCCTGGTGGAATGAAGAATGTGAATTAGCGATAAAAGAAGCTAAACACGCTTTCAATACCTTCAAACGACACTGAACCCTTACTAACCAAGTAGAATATAAAAAGAAAAGAGCAACAGCGCGACGAATAATTAAAAATAGTAAAAGGAAATCATGGTACGAATTCATTTCAAACCTAAAAAAAGACACACCAGACAAAGAGATATGGAATAAAATCCGCTCTATAAACAACAACAAAAAATACATGAAAACTCCACCTATCCTTAAGACAGAAAACACATATACATGCAACTCCTTGGAAGCAGCCAATCTTCTAGCTCAAAATTTCGAAAAAAATTCAAGCGATGACAATTATAACCAAAACTTTTTAAAAATAAAAACAGAAGCAGAAACACAGCAAAACTATTTCAACGAAACAGAAGCAAACAGCAGTTCAAATATCTTAAATAAAGAATTTTCACTATCAGAAATGCAAAACACTCTCTATTCGTGCAAAAACACCAGTGCTGGACCAGACAATATACCTAACATCTTTTTGAAAAATCTACCAACCTCAGGACTACAATACCTTTTAATTATTTTCAACAGTATATGGCAAAAGAACATTTTCCCGAACAAATGGAGAGAAGCAATAGTTGTTCCTATACCAAAACCAGGCTAAAACCCAAGCCTCAAGGAAAACTATAGACCTACACTGCTGTGCATTACTATAGCACCACTGATATTTGTAAGATTTTTTTAATTTAAAAGAAAAATTCAAAGAACCTAGTTGCATAATATGAAAAGGCAGTGTAAATGATGAGCTTCGGAGGAAAACGTATTGAAGTAGCCTGCGTATATATCGAGATAAAGTCGAAAAACATTAGACAGTCGGTGCAAAACTATAGCCCCACCTTCAGTTTAATTACACTTCACGAGTGTTTGTCATACAATTTTCATGGAATTCAGATTTTTTAATTAATTTGCAAAATGCCACGTGGTAAATATCTTACTGAGAAAGAGCAAGGTGCAATTTTGGCGTATAACAAGCAAGAAATGGGCATTAGAGAAATTGCACGTGAACTTGGACGATCCCATAAGGTTATCTCGAATTTTTTACGTGATCCGTCGAAATATGGCAAAAATAAAACAGGAGGGCCTAAGAAGAAATTGTCCCCACGTACTGAGAGGCAAATTACTAAAATTGGTAGCAATAGTTTGAATAGCTGTCGGGAAATTGCATAGGAATGTGAACTCGACGTGTCACGTTGGACCGTTCAGCGTGTCTTCCAAAGAAATCCAAACATTGCCAGACAAAAACTAATTTCGGCTCCCGTTCTTTCTAAACGCCACAAAATAGCGAGAATGGAATACGCCCGCGAAAACATGAATAAAAACTGGGATCTCGTAAGTTAAAGATCGATAAGTTAAACATGACATTATGTTGTTGCTTTCCATTTAACGTTCTTTTTTTAGATTATATTTTCCGATGAGAAGAAATTTAACCTGGATGGCCCAGATGGGTTCAACGGTTACTGCAGCGACCTACGAAAGGAACCAAAATATTTCTCGAAACGCAATTTCGGTGGGGGGTCATTAATGGTGTGGGCTGCGTTTAGTTCTAGCGGCAAGTTAGAATTAGCGTTTCCTTCATCGAGAATGAATAGCTTAGAGTACATCGAAATATTGGAAAACAATTTGTTGCCATTTATTCACTCAAAGAACCACATTAATTGGACGTACCAACAGGACAATGCCCCAATACACAAAAGTCGAGCAACAATAAAGTGGTTTGAAACATTTAATATCAATTTATTAAAGTGGCCAGCATGCTCCCCGGATCAAAATCCCATAGAAAATCTATGGGGCATTATGGTACGACATGTCTACACACATAATCGACAATTTTCTAGCATTCCGAAGTTAAAAGAAGCTATAATAAAATCATGGAATGATATTAACGATGAAATATTGAAAAAAACTAGTCGGGAGCATGTCCAGTCGCATTTTCGAGTTAATAGAGAAGAAAGGAGGTCCCACTCATTATTAAAACTTCTCATTCTCTTAATTGAAATTATAATTTAATCATTTCATTGCAATTTAGTATTGTTCTTATTTCGTAATTACATTGGTGCTATAGTTGTGCACCCATACAATATCTATGTAATTGTTCTATTTCATTTCAAATAAATGACACGTTCGCCATTTTATCATTGCTATAATATCTTTCCAACCTCTTTCGCGTGATAAGATTAAAAATTAGAAATCATTAATTAAAGCTCCAAAACCCTCGAAAATTGTAGTGGTGCTATAGTTATGCACCTCAGTGTATAGCATTAACCTACTGCATGTGCAAACTTATGGAGAGGATGGTCAATAACAGGCTCAAATGGTATCTAGAATCCAGAAATCTAATCTCTCCACAGCAACATGGATTCAGGCAATTTCACTCCACAACCGACAGCCTCATTACTATAGAAACAGCTGTTTGCGAAGCTTTCATCAATGACCAACACCTAGCACTTGTCGCGTTAGACATAGAAAAAGCATACGACATGGTCTGGAAACATAGAATCATTAAACTACTTGCAAAAAACCGAATAAATGGACATATGCTCAATTTTGCAATTAACTATCTAAAAAATAAGACCCTTCGAGTAAGAGTAAATGGGCAGCTTTTAGAGTTAACTGAAATTCAAAACGGTGTACCACAAGGAGGAGTTATAAGTGTCACCTTTTTCTTACTAGCCATCAACGATATCATGCAATCTCTCTCTACTCCTATGAAATGTACAATGTATGCAGATGATGTAACTATTATGATCGCAGGAAAAAACATTAATACCACTCAACAAATTCTTCAAAATACACTAAACAATTTACAGTCGTTCGCCAATAATACCGGATTCAAATTCTCACAGTCTAAAACCACAGTCACCGTCTTAAAAAAAAAACAACAAAAACAAAAACAAAGTAGAAATAGAACTATTTTTAAACAATCACAAGTTACCGGTATTAAAAGAAGTGAAAATACTTGGATTAATCCTTGACGAAAAACTAACATGGAAAAATTACATATTAAACCTTAAAGATAGCTGCAGCAAAAGGCTTTTTTTTAATCTTTTAAAAGTATTAGCTTCAAGAAAATGGGGAGCAGAACAAGAAATAATTAAAAAGACTTATCAAGCATTAGTTCTATCAAAATTAGACTACGGATCAATTGCTTACATCTCGGCAAAATCAAAACTACTACAACTCTTAGAGCCTATACAAAATACAGCAGCAAGACTAGCTACTGGCGCCTTTCGAACCAGCCCAGTAGAAAGTATACTATGTGAGGCAAACCTTATCCCGCTCCAATTCAGAAGAAAAAAATTATGTTTGAATTACGCTGTTTCTACCTCAGCTACACCACAAAACCCAATTCATAATCTGTCACAATCAAAAACCTCTGAGGAACCTTATAAAAAAAAAAGAAAAACTACTCAATACCTCTAAGTATTAGAATTAAAAACTATCTACAAGAACTAAATCTAACAATCCCTCAAATACAAATACGGCAGTCTAGCAAAACCCCTCCTTGGATCAGATATACTCCAATCGTTCTTAAACTAAACATTCAAAAAACCAATCTTGAGCAAAGCACTCTAAAAACCCTTTTTAACCCTCATCGGTCCCTCGAGAAATACATCTAATCGGTCCCATTGTATGCGCGCGCATACACATATATTTTTAATTGTAAAAAAGCTAAAAAAATTAACAACCATTTATGTTTTGTGATTTTTTATGTTTATTATATTGTTTACTATCATATTAATACATTTGAACTTCATAAAGGTAGATTTAGAATGAAATTAAAATTAGAATATTACATATATTAGAAAAAAAAATTGAATTTTTAACTTTTGTCAATTATTTGTACATTTTTCGCATAAATTGAAATTATGTTCAGGACAAATGAAATTTCTACACTTTTCACAGCGTGTAGCAAAAAGATTTTTGTTATTTTTATACGTGCAGATGTAGCATCGGCTTCGTTTTGATGTACTTGGTAAATGGCGAATCTCCCGAATTCTTTGAATAACACTGGAAGCATCATTACTTTCAGGTTGTTTTTTACGTTTAGTGATCTGTTTTTCAGCGAGATTCAATCCAAGCTCCTCGATAAGAAGGCGACGACGAATATTATGGTTCGTTTTAGAATTTTTCCAATTCGGGAACAATGCAATGAACGTCACGAATGCATTCAACGCACTAACATCAAGCATGTTACAAAATACTGCCATTGGCCACCGATTGACTTTTCGTTTGCATGTGTACGTAGCCACCATTTGATCCATAGTATCAACTCCACTCTTGGTTTTGTTGTAGTCTTCAATGATGTTAGGTTTCTTCTGTTCACTATTCTCATTTATGCTGACAACATTGTGGTATGTACTGAGCAATGTCACAAATCGGTACCGGCGAGGAACATATGACAACATAACTGCTTGCAATTTATGTTCATATACAACTTCTGTATGATAAATTGGCTTTTGACGCATGTCGAGTAGAACTGAAGGAATTTCAGTCCTATTTTTCCTTATTGTTCCCAAAATAGTCATGCGATTCTTATGCAAATCTTCTGCCAATTCATACGAAGTGAAAAAGTTGTCACACGTTCCCATTTCTGTCAGAAAGTCCTTCCACCAAATCCAAAACAACACGCCGTCCGAGATTGCGTTCAGGAGTGGCATTACGATTCCGACCAACATAAATTTGTGTGTTGTATGCATACCAGCTTTTTGAGTCGCATAGCACCCAAATTTTGATGCCATATTTCGCCGGCTTGGATGGAATATACTGACGAAACGGACATCGCCCACGATACGGAACTAACTGTTCATCTACGGTAATGTTTTTTCCTGGTGTGTATACAGCTTTCAAATTATGATTCCATTTATCGTATACATTTCGAATCGGTGCCAATTTGTCACGAACAGAAGTACTTGTAGATGCAGTGTTGGCCATACGTTGTTCGCGGTCATCAAATCGAATGCAACCATGGATACGCTTGAACATTTTCAAAGACATTGTTGCTCTAAATATTGGCCGACCAGTTTCTTCATTCCACAGTTTAGTGACACATTCACCGTATGACCGATACACACCAGAAAGCAGCAACAATCCAAAGTATGCGTGCAGAGTGTCCAAATCAATGTTTTCCCATTCGTCTTTGTACTTTCGCACACCATATAAATTCGTCATGTTCAAAATAATATTCTCAACCGGTCCAAGGAACATGTGAAATGCAGACGAAACATCAACTATATTAGCAGCTGCTAATGCTTTTGGACCTGAATTATAACAAAAATGAAACATATAATGAACATGAACCCATAACAAAGAGGGTAGGTTTTTACCTGAAGTGAAATTTTCTGCACGTCGAAATGAATTTCTTCGATTTATTTCAAATGCTTGCGATGAATATTCAATTTTCTTATTTTTTGAAAAATATGTATTTTCAGGATTTGCTGCATTTTCTTCTGCTAAATTTTGCTCAAGTGACTCAATGTCGTCTTCATCCGAATGCACGCTAACTTCACTTTCATCATTCTCCTCGTCTGATAATGCAAAATCATCGTCACTATTGCACGGAGATTCGCCCGCTTCGCTTTCCAAATCAAAATCCATTTCTAGGTCATCTCGCTGCCTTCTTTCACGTAAAACTCTATCCATTTTTTATCAAATACTTCGAAACACAACCAAAATTCAAATAAATGCATAAAACGAAAAAATAAGAGCGTGCTATAAATCCACACACAAAAATAAGCGGCAATTCCAGTGAGAACGAGGCTTCCTCAAAAAGGAATATTTCGTCATCCAGGCGGCCGAAATGCGTCGCGGCCGCGAGAACGAAAAGACGATCCTGTGACCGAGGGGGGAAGAAAGGAAGCTCCACGCGACTCGCGTTATGCGAGTCGGGCAGTCGGTCGAAGACTACACGTACAAACGTATCTGTTGACACCAGACAATAAATATCCTTTGTTCTTTTACTACACGTACAAACGTATCTGTTGACACCAGACAATAAATATAAATATTCATTTATTACAATAAACAGAAATATTCATTTACTACACCAGGTACCTGCTTATGTGTATGCGCGCACATACACAGGGACCGATTCGTAACTATAACTGCACAGGCAAATACAGTAAGGGTACAAATTCAAAAACGGGTTTTTTTGGTTGTTCAGGCAAAATAATTCTACTTTGCAAAATACAAGGTCATTCCGCTGAACCGTTTTTATTTTATTCAAGGTTAAAGATCAAAATTGTATGCGTGCGCATACGGGGGACCGATGAGGGTTAACACAAAAATTAGTCACTAGAGTAACTTTACTCAGGTCTACACTGACGCATCAAAATCTAAACGAGGAACAGGCTGTGCCATAGTACTACCAAACAAAAATCTTGTATACAAACTACC